>NC_085860.1:16744163-16771663 GCF_034702125.1 Engraulis encrasicolus
AGAGACTAACAGCAACCAAACAACCAACAACCAACAACCAAACACACAACAACAACAACAACAACAACAACTACAACTACAACTACAACATACGATACGATACGATACGATGATACTTTATTGTCAGTTTGCACTGAAATTCAGTTTGCATCCCTGAGCAACACTCGTTAAGACGAAACAGAATACAGAAAACAGAAAAGCATAGGCCTACACAATAACATCACATCACAAGACTATTGCACAGCTGACAAAACAAAAGACACAGGCCTATGTACAGGCAAACATACATACATACATGCATACATACATATATTACATGCAACCCACATAACTTGCAATGTATCAACAAAACACACAGCCGTTCAGTAATTTGACCTCTTGCTGGAGATGCATGCTGTGTCAAGATAATTGCTGTCTCAATACCACTGACATGTCACTAGATGTGCCTATACATGTAGGTATAGCTGTGATACATGGGGTTCTGAATATCCTTCTATCAATAGAAATGGCAGATCATGTGGACCTGTGGTTCTGAGTCATTGGCTTGGCAATTAAAATGGTCTGGTGGACAGGAAATGTGCAAAGAATGGCTGCCTCTTGAACAATCTCAACCAGCATTAGCCTTTGCACAGCATCCTGTGTCATCTGTGTGATGGGGATATCTTACAATAATTGCCACTGTAGGCGATTCTCAGCAAATCAGCTGTCAGTAGTCAGGTGGTCAAGTCTCCTGGAGGATATAGGCTATTTCAGCTGCTATGTTAGATCAGGACACAGGTACACCGTAAAGAAATGCCGTATTCATTCAGTACTTAGAGAGTCAATTTAAAGGACCAGTTCAGTCAATTTCAATATGCTGTTGTATTGCTCACGCTATCCTTGACTTGTCAGTACCCGGTGATGCCACATTTTTCAACTAAGCCAGTGTTTCCACGACTTTGTCCCCCCGACTTTGTCTCCCTTTGTCAGGGACCACCTGTCAACTTAATTGACAGTTGATGGGTGCTAATTTGACTGCTAATTTTGATGCAGATCACTTACTTTTTATTCACATTTACAAGCCTATAAATATAGCTTACTGTTCACTTGTCTTGGAAAAGTAGTGAGAGTGCTTTGGGTCCCCGAGTACTCATCAAGTGTTGAATTAACACTGTATTCTTTTACTGTAGAGGCACACACACATACACTGCCCTAGCAGTGTGTTTTCATCATGACTCGCCAATCAATCAGCCTGCCTAGGACTAGCATGAAAACCTTAATTCCTGCCTTTCTGGCCAGAGTACCACTGTTGAAGCTGAAGTTGAAGCCCAGGAAAAGGTGCAGGACAAAGGCTGACTGTGGTTTTCGGAGTGAGAAGTCTGCACAGTTAAATCCTTTTTGTTGTCTTTTATTATAAAATCCCTTTTGTTGTCTTTTATTATAAAGTCCTTTTTGTTGTCTTTTATTATAAAATCTTCTTTTGCTGTCTTTCATTATAAAATCCTTTTTGTTGTTTTTTATTATAAAATCCTTTTTGTTGTCTTTTATAATACCGTAAAAGACAACAAACAGGATTTTAAGTGTGAAGGTTTCTCATTTCAAAAAACAGAGTACCAGAACAGCCTACAGACTCCAAAGACTCCCCTTGAAGAGGAAAACAAGATTGTATGAGAAAACTGACCCGCTTCAAAGGCCAGCCAACTTGAGGTTAGTTAAATCAATTGGTTTTGAAAATGTTGAAAAAGAAAAGAAATCAGATTAAAGTGACATGGAAAATGATTTGTCAAATCGTGCCACCGATACAAATCAGACATAAGACAAAGTATTGATTGAGGAGGTGTCAAAGGCAATGGTTTTTAAGTTGTGTTGAGATAAAAGGACATTCGTTGGATGCAGCCACAGAATATGTTTTTACCTGATCCCCTGAAGAAGGTTGTGCCATGTATTACAATGACATTGTCTCTGTGTGTGTGTGTGTGTGTGTGTGTGTGTGTGCGTGTGTGCGTGTGTGTGTGTGTGTGTGTCTGTCTGTCTGTCTGTCTGTCTGTCTGTCTGTCTGTCTGTCTGTCTGTCTGTCTGTTTGTGTGTCTGTCTGTCTGTGTGTCTGTCTATCTGTGTGCTGTCTGTCAGTATTTTGGTTTGCCTGCTAGTGATGAGAGACACAAATCCACGGGCATCTTGCATTGGGAAGGGGGGTCAGATTACCATCTCTGATGGCTCCTGTTTTCATCTGTATGGATCTGTGGAGAAGCCAAGTTTACCACTCTGCCTACCTGTGCTGTTTGTCACATAACTTTGCATGTTCTGTCATGACCTGAAGGCAAGTCAAATAGCCTTTACCTGACTCTCATCAGCTCACTGCCTTGGTAAACAGCAGAGCTGGTTCCACCAGTAGGCAGACTAGACAATTTCCTAGGGCCCCATCAAGACTGTCCACTCTATGGGCCCCCAACAGTCAGCCCCGCCATGATAAATGTCAACAAAAATAATTCAAGACGTCCATATTTTGCCTAAGGTCCCCAAATGTGTAGAACCATCACTGGTAAACAGTAATTAGCTTTTACAATAACACATAATATACCCATGAAGAAAAATGCCAGACTCTTTTTTTCCCTCTCAAGGAAAGAACTGGCGTAGCATACGTTTTGTTTTTATTTTTTTCCCTCTCTGTAGCACTGTGATGAATCCAGTCAGCGTGGTAAGTGGGTTAATGTGCGTTCGTCCCCCTGTCTGTGGCGCATGTAATCTCTGGCAGGTAGCAAGCAGCACTGGAAGACCCTGCTGTACTGTACTGTACTGTGGGCCTCTGTGCAATTTCTTACAAACAATTTATGTCTCCGCTGTGATTCTATACATAGGCTTCCTCTAACGCAATGGGCACATATGCTCTCCCAGTCTCTTGGGATGAGAGAGAGAGAGAGAGAGTTTAACGAGAAAACATTCTCTCTCTCTCTCTCTCTCTCTCTCTCTCTCTCTCTCTCTCTCTCTCTCTCTCTCTCTCTCTCTCTCTCTCTCTCTCTTTCTCTATCTCTCTCATTCTCTCTCACCTCTTCCTGCCTCTTCTCTTTCTCAGTCTCTCACGCTCTTACACACACAGAGGGGGGAAGAGAAGAGACAGAGAGAAAAGAGAGAGAAGGGAAGGAAGAGCGTGTGAAAGAGAGGGAGAGGGTGAAAGAGAGAAAGGCTAAGCCAGCTCCTCTTGTGTTTTAATTAGACGTCACACTGATAAGTGCAAGAAGCGCCCCGCCACCCTGCCACCCTGCCAACCCCTCCACCCCTCCGCCCCGCCAACCTGTCACCCCTCCACCCCACTTCTGCGCTCCAACCTCCTCCTCTGCTCCTAGTGTCGATAGATTTGTCAGAGAGGGATTCTGCATGTGAAAACCTGGTGTCACCTCATGACTTATTTACATAGGGAGAGGAGTAATAGGCGCCCACCCCCCCGCGCATTCAACCCCCCCCCCCTCTCCCCCAGCCCTATGGAGAGGAGTAATGGGCAACCACCCCCACCCCCACCCCACCCACCCCTGTGGAGCTGCCAGCACATCACATCTCCACATCCTCCCCGTCCTCCTCCTGTCCCACCTCCCCATCCTCCTCCTACTCCTCCCCCGCCTCCACCTCCTCTTCCTCCCCATCCTCTACCTCCTCCACCTCCTCCCCCCCGTACTCCTCCTTGTCCCACCTCACCATACTCCTCCTCCTGTCCCACCTCCCTTCCCCAACTCCTCTTCCTTCCCCACCTCCACCTCCTCTTCCTCCCCATCCTCTACCTCCTCCTCCTCTTCCTCCCCCACCTCCCCATCCTCCTCTTCCTCCCCATCCTCTACCTCCTCCTCCTCTTCATCCCCCACCTCCTCCCTCCTCCCTCTCCTCCACCTCGTCTTCCTCCCCATCCTCTACCTCATCCTCCTCTTCCTCCCCCCACCTCCTCCCCCTCCTCCCTCTACTCCTCCCTAGAGAGGGTCAACGCTAATTAGTTACAGGTCAAAGATGCAGAAATGAGCACAGCACTACGTGTGTACACATGCCATACATGTCCACAGTCACAGTGGATATGTCTGGCTTACAGGCTTCCCTTTCTCGTTCGTGCTATGACAGCACCACAAAGGAGAAAAGGACGGCAACATTAGCTCTGGTCCCAAAGGAAATATACATAGAAAACTTACATGCCTATACAAGATGTAAGTGGGGGGTGGGGGGTTGGTGAAAGAAATGGGGCACTTTTATAGAATGAGCCATATGAGTCCCTCATACACATTGCGGTATACCAGGTGTTGGGAACCTACAGTATGTCTCGCCTTGAGGCCCTCTTATTCGGCCTCTGACACAAATTTTATGTTATACAGTTTAATGTACAATTAAGTTATATTTTCTGGGGACCTAGTAAAGGTACCCCACCTTTTGTAAAGGTGGCCGCCTTCAAAATAGGCCTAAAGTGCAGGGGGAAATCCTGTTTGTGTTTATTGTACGGCCCTTGGAGGACTTTATACAATTTGAAGTGGCCGTTCGAATGAAAAAAGTTGCCCACCCCTGTACTATACAGTATGGGATGTGTTCTTCTTATACTGGATAGGAAGATGATCATTATTTCTTTATTCCTATGGGATGGCTCTAAATTAGTAAACCTACTTAGGATGAAAAATACCATAAAGCCATGGGATAGCTATGTTCTGCCCGTGGAACATTTTCTTGTTCCGTTTGGCAGTGGAACATCATGAGTGATGGAACAAAGCGATCACTACAACATCACAACATGGGTGCCAAATACTTTTTCCATGCAAAGCGAACGTGAAATGGGGAAGGGGGAGGGGGGGCAGTCATCACTAAACCAACAATAGCCAGGAAACATTTACCTTTATAATATTTCACAGATTGCACGGATCCACAAGTTGTCAACATGCATGGTGAAGAGATAGGAAAGTAAGTGCATTTTATTTTAGCCATTTACCGTGTTGAAATAAAGTGTAGCAATTGACATTGAAGGCTTTCCACGTGGGGAGTCTCTCTCACTATATTATTACACAACCTCCTTTGTCAGGGCAGATCAGCATTAATGGAGCACTTTCCACCAAAACAGCCGTCTTATGAGTCACATATACTGTAGTGTATGCCTGCATTCAAAACTGATGCTGTTCTATTTGCATCTGATCTGTAGCAGTGGTGGAGGTCGTGGTGGTATTGATGGATAGACGGATGGCTGGCTGGATGAATGGATGGATGGATGGATGGATGGATGGATGGATGGATGGATGGATGGATGGATGGATGGATGGATGGATGGATGGATGGATGGATGTATGTATGGATGGATGGATTGTCGTGAGGCTGGGGAGTTGTATGGGTGAGGGTTTTGAGGCCTGGGGACAGGGGACGGCGGGTAACCTCGCGCACCATCCTACGTACTGTCGTCAAGAGACTTGGCTCCGCACTATCTCTGGTAATTGTTTTCTGTGGAGCGATGTTGAGCGGATTTGGCCGGTGATCTGACAAAAGGTCCTACTGTACTTTGTAATTTTATCCTACGGTAGGATGTTGACCATGAATACGAAATTAAATGGAAGTATTATGGGATGGTTAGGACCAGGCTACAGGGGACGGGGACATCTGGAGGGCTATTGGAACTAATATACTGTTGATGTAGCCTACTGCATATGGCTGTTGATGCCCCAGGCAGGCTAGATCTTAGCAACAAAGGCTTCTGGCTCCTCCTCTGTCGGTACTGTAAAAGAAAAAAAGCAAAGAACCTTGAGATTCTGAAAGGTGGAAAGGTACGAAAGGAATGAAAGTCAACTGAATAACGATTCCTGGAAGAATAGACACTGCGTGACGATTTGGACAGGAGAGATGCAGTTGGCAGATCATCACTGCACTGCTGGGAGATGCACACTCTAAAAGGCTACAAACTCAAGGTCTCCCTTTGTTAAGAATCCTCCTCAGCCGTGGAGCAGAATAAAAAGTCATTTAGTGACATGATGAAATACTGCGGGTGACAAAACATGCTGTGTGTAGTATTTTTTTTGCTACAGTACATTGGGAAGCAAAATGAAGTTGGCAGGAATGTGGGAAGCTGAGCTGGAACTCCTTCTGACACCTGGTTATAGCTGCGCCAAGAAGGTTATGTTTTCAGTCGTGTTGGTTTGTTTGTCTGTTTTTCTGTCTTTCAGCAGGATAACTCAAAAAGTTTTGCACAGATTTTGACGACATTTTGGGAAGTTGTTAGAAATGACAAAAGGAAGAAGTGATTATATTTTGGTGGTGATCCGGATCACTATTGCAGGATATGACGAATTTTCTAGCTCCACAAAAACAAGGCAGGAAGACTTGAACAAAATGAGGGTATAACATAGTCAAATGTTCCATTAAACAGGTTCCTTGGCAGACGTCTGCACTCTCTGAGTGCATTTCTAGTTGTAGGTAATGCACTCTTGGAGGGCTGCTGAGAGCTTTTGCCAGACTCAGGACAAATTCATCTGAAAGGGCCCACCACCTTACAATACATAGATGGTAATGAGGACCCATTTCTCACTGGGGCCAATCACAACTGACCGTTTTCCCCCCACCCTTCGCCTACCCTGTGCTCATGCTCTCGAAACAGTTCTTTGTAGATCATGCCATGGTCAGTTTATTTCCTACAGCTGTGGCCTGATCGGTACAGATTCGAGAGACATGGCTTTGATTCCTGCAGCAGCAGTTGGGAAAAGATGTGGGTGGAGGGAGAGCACATCATCTTCTGCACAGTCCTACAGTACTCCTTCAGCCATTGATGCAGTGTCCTTGGGCAGTCAAGGAATCTAACCACCCATATTGCACATGTGCCTTTCACGTAAGTCACTGGAAGTCACTCTACTGTAGGTAAGGTAAATCCAATGCAATATAACATAGTCAGTGTTGACACAAGATGTCGGCTCAAAGCATGCAAGAAGTCCTGTCCATATCTGGTTCACCTCTGAATGTCCTAAATGCCGCCAATGAGAACAGATTGGGTAAGATCTGATGAATATGCAAGAAAACTGTCTCACAGCAGTAATTAGCCTTGATTCAGGGATAGTCTTAATCGTATTGAGCGCCAACTGTTTATGTCACCTTTGAACGCTTTAAAGGTATTGCTTGTCATGCAACAATGGACTAACTATGCCCACGCCTCAATCCAGTCCATCATCCCCACTCCCAGCACGCTTTGATTAAAACGCCCAGGCCAGAAGGAATCCATGTATTGGATATCTCTCTCTCTCTCTCTCTCTCTCTCTCTCTCTCTCTCTCTCTCTCTCTCTCTCTCTCTCTCTCTCTCTCTCTCTCTCTCTCTCTCTCTCTCTCTGTGTCTCCTACAGAGCAGGCTTTTTCTCACAGGCAGATATAAATAGACGTGGTGTATAAACAACCTTAATGATATTTACCTCTCTCCAGTAGCGTTGGGTACTTCTGCATGTTGGAGCCAGCCTTGGAAAATGGGACATTGGAGCATTTAAATAAGTTAAGACACTAATGACGTCGTACGTATGACATCAGTGGAGTGCTACAGTCATATCAGTGCACAGTAGAGTGGCGCAGTGCTAATTCAACACTTGGAGTCCAATTGTAACACACAAAGCATTTCTCAAAAGAGTATTGTTAGCCAGTTAGCAACTTGAGTAGTTGCCAATGGGAAATTGCATTGCAAACAACAAAGTAGTTCACGTAGTTAGCAACTATGGTTTCGAAAATTGCACCTCTGGTCAGAGAAGCCGACAGGGGGGGACAAAGGGCTCACTTGCTCCGGGCCCAGGAAGAGAGGGGAGGGGGCCCCATAATTGGTTCCTTGGGTTTGGGGCCCTTTCAGGTGTGTTTGTCTCAGGTCCAGTCAAAGCTGTTAGCGGCCTTGCTCCTCCTGGAGTTGGTCTATCTCTCAATGTCTTGTGTACGAGAGAAAAATAACGCAATTGAATACAGCAGTCTTTATTTTCATTATACTCAGAGATATTTATGGAGAACATGCCATTGTGTGAACACGTGATTTCTTTCTAACCTTGTGTACATGCCTCTATTTTTCTATAAACTTGGAATTCGCAGCTGCTTTTTTTCCATTTTTCCAGGCAGGTCACCTCTCAAAAGCTTTCACATTCATAACACCTTCCCCCTGTCAACACATAATGTGCTGTACTATAAAATACTGCTGTTCCAGGCGGTGTTAACACCTCTAATGGATGCACACAACACCTTCCCAAAACGACCGCAATATGACCCTCTGGTTGGGTGGTACTCAGTCTCCACAGTTCATTTTACAGTGTTAATTCAACACCTGAGAGAGTAGGATTAACATCATGTTTCTTAAATTTGGCTAAATGTTGAATTAACACGGCACAGTTTTTGTTTGTGTCTGTACACACGCCGCCTTTTCACTGAGTGAAGTACATGTTGTCAATGGAAGCATCTGTCCGTTGCCTACATATTACTACATGTGAAAGAATACTCAAACTCAGCTCAACTCAACTCAAACTTTCGTTGGAGGATAATCCTTGTGATGAAGCATGTAGTTTTAAAGGGGGTCCCCAAAAAAAACAACTATTCACCAAAATAGCCAACACACAATTAGGGCATCCCGAAAATACAACCATAGCCAAACTATACCATACCAAAAACCATAGCACCAAAACCTAAACTGACAGTATTAAAGCCTACAATTGACAGTTCTTTTTAAAAGTAAGAGTTCTCACTGTGGTTATGGTTGGTTGTATGCCAGGCTATGCTATGCACATCCATCCATCCGTGGCTAATCTGGTGATGATGACTGGAATAAATGTCATAACACCACGCTCGCTGCTGCTAAGGTGTGCAGACAGCCAGCTCTGCTGCACAGCGCATGGGTAATAACGTGGAACGATAATGTCGCCATGTCTCAGGAGAGGTCAGGCACCCATTGTTACTTTTCAGTTTCTATGGCGACAGTTTCCCAACACTGTCATGTCGAAGCTGTGGGCAATGAGGGTAGAGCGAGGCTTTTTAGCACAGGGGGCTATGTGACATTGACACTTTTAAACCTTACCATGTGAATCAGCAAAGCTTTACAACAACCCCCCCCCTTTTTTTTTTTTTGGTTGGTGAAGCAAATGTCACATGCCTCAACAAGCCACATTTATAAGGGAACTGTAACCTAAGATACTGTACTTCACAGGCTGTGTTGCAAGTAGATGGATACTGTGAAGAAATACAATATAGTCATACTTCAGAGATTTCCTTTGCTTAAAAAACACCTTGCTTGAATTCAAGCAATTTATCACACTTTCAGCTTCAAGACATTGAAAGAAATTATGTGTAACTGTCTTTCCAAAGTACCATCAATAATGTTCTCTTTGTTAGCGATAATTAGCATTACAGACTTTGAGCTGTAATTCACTTTTATGTAAAATGCTGATTTAAAATAAAATAATTCACTTTTATCTTCGTACAACCTCTCGACACTGAAAGAGAATAACTGAAGATCTGTCTATAGCCGTCTGTCTTGTATAGTATGTCTTCATGTTCATCCATCTATCTATCTATCTATCTATCTATCTATCTATCTATCTATCTATCTATCTATCTATCTATCTATCTATCTATCTATCTATCTATCTATCTATCTATCTATCTATCTATCTATCTATCTATCTATCTATCTATCTATCTATCTATCATGACTCCATCTCAATGACTGGATATGCTTCAATCAACGGGCTTGGCTAAGAGTAGCCAAGTAGACAGAAGATTCCGATTCTCTGGGAGAAAGGCAGAGAGGGGGAGAGATTAGAGGAGATGAGTGGAGAGAGGGTGTGAGAAAGGGAGAGAAGGAAAGAGATAGAGAGGGGGTATGAGAGCGAAAGAGAGGTGATCCCAGGGGAAAAGCAGAAACCAAGCGGTGGTGGGGTTCTGTTGTCGTTATTTGCTTTATTTGTGTGTTTACCCTTCAGTCCATTTTACACTCAATATCTGCACTCCCTGGTGGGATGTGTTTTGAGCAATGAACACCGGCCAAAGACAAACCCAAACAGCACATAGGCTACCGGAGGCCAGACGATCACAGGAGCGGTGTGTGCTTTTCCTTGGACACGGGGGGTTCATAGATGTGCTTTTACAAGTAGCCTACCGTTTAGTACACTGCTCTGCTGTGTTCTTATTCCAGAAACACTGCGTGACCTCCAGCCAAAGCCAAGCACCCCTCTGTAGATGGGTCATCTGATGGTGATCCGACTCACTATTTGCTGGAAAAAAGAGAGATCTCAACAAAACATTTTTCGTCTAGGAATATGATTTGAATGAGAAAATTGCTCCCAGGTAAATACTGACCCTCTCTAATCAAAGTCAGTAAAGGGAAATAATATTTCAAAAAGAAAATAGGCATGCCATATAACAATAAGCACTGTACTGCATTACTCGATGCCTTATGTGAGCTGCAATTATGCTCCACACATAATACTAACAATATTTTACAATAGAGTCCACTTTATTCACTATCAGTGTAATGTTTAAAATTGTGTATTTTGCTTTACAGTTCTATATTCACCCCACATGGGCCTGCAAGACAAGTAAAAGGGCACATTTTAACACCTGGCTAGTTTTTCTAGGCTATTCAATAAATTAGTCATACTCTAAATGTATATCTCTAGTCCAGTCTTACTGTATCTGATCAATATTGAAGTAAAATTTACTTATCATCAAATCTAAACAACATTTGTCATCAGAAGAGACCCTCAGAAGTGTACTAGTCAATTGACAACATGACAAATTAATTTGACTATCTTGGCTATACACTATGACACAAAGACACACCATTCTGATAGTACTGACACATTCGTAGACACAAAAATATGCTTTTGAGAGACAAATTACAGATTTTGAGCAAGATACTGGGTGTTGCAGCTCATCCACAGTGTTTTGCCACATTTGTTAGAACTGTTTTGAAAATGGACATTATATTTTGCAAATTGCGCCAGAGATTCGAGAGATGCTCCAAAGTGTATGAGAAAAACGGTATAATCCAGGCTCTGCAATGTGTGCTCTCGTGTGTTCAAACCCAAAATCTGAAAAGAGGAGCCCCAGCTAAAGGCAGCAGGCATCCCTCAGTCGATGGGGTCACCGCTGGCGATCTGCCTCACCATTAGCTGCAGTCTTACATAAGTAGCAGTTTTAGTTCATAAACATTAGGTAACAACAAACTTGTCATAATAGAATAGTTCTGCACTGTGTACTCTCTTTTATACACAAAAATAAAGAAAGAATCTCTAGCCAAAGGCAGGCATCCCTCGGTACATGGGGTCACTGTTGATTCCAACTCACAACTCTAAATCAACATGTGGTCATTACAGTAACATTTTCATAACAACAAGTTTGTATTACAATAGAGGCATTGCACTGTGTACTCTCCTGTGTTTGCACCCGAAAACCTCCATCCAAAGGCAGTCCCCCCTGCAGTATGTGAGGGTGGAAGCGCATGGTAGAATAGCAGTCCATTAAACAATAATGAGCTCATTACCGCGACAGCCAGGACTCAAGATGAGTGGGCTGCCCTCACCTTACTTCTGCTAGACTGTCTACGGATTGAAAAATAAAACACTTTATAGAGATGGGGGAGAGAACAGTCTGGCTAATACTGATATGCAAATACACTTCGTTATTTATTCATAAAGATAATGTTGTCTGTGGATTACAGGGGCGTTTTGGTTTCTGATATGGGCGAGGCGGGCCGTTGCCCAGGGTGGGATATGGGGGCCGGGTCGCACATCCACCATTTTTTTTTTGGAGAACTTCTACTCCAAAGACCGCCCACATTTAGCCAAGAGAATTATGCTTATGTGGTAAATCCTGCTCAACAGCTTAGTAGGTTATCCCAAGAACAACTACAACAAAAAAACATCAACTACATTTTTAAAAATAAATCATAGGTGTTTATTATCATTGACACGTTTTCTGTTATGTGTTTGTGGGAAGTGTGTGCCCTCTCTTTAGGTATTCCTACCTGGTGATGATACCTTAAATCAGTGGTTCCCAACCTTTTTTTAGTCTGTGACCCCATTTTGACGTTCCAAATTTCCGGTGACCCCATAGGCCTACACTTAACTTTGGACAATATACTGTATATGCTTTCTATGTAGTTTAACTTGGCGATTTACTGGAGCAAACCTGTAGGCAAAAAGTAGATATTCATGAAAGTTTAAGATTGTTTGTGCCGTTTTAGTCATAAGTTGAAAAAAATACTTTTTAGCAGTATTTTTTCTCATAACTAATTTCAGGCGACCCAATATGGGGTCCCGACCCCAAACTTGAAAACTAAGGTGTTCACACTTACAACTTGCAGATGAGAAAGAGAGGGAGGAAGGAAGCCAAAGATTCAAGCCTTCAGGCGTTCATTTCACAGCACAAGATCAGTTTTGGCAAGTACGTTAATTTGCATGTCTGCCGGTACTTGCTTCCAAATCTAAGGGTGTCCTTTATCCATAACAATCTGAATACAAGGCCAGAATGTGTCACTTCATTTTTCCTAAAATGACACGCCTGCCATGGTTTTTAGGCATTGCGTGCATTACTTTATCAAATTGACTCAGTTAAAAAGATACAATCAAACCCATGTAATCTGCGACGCTGGCAGTTCTGGCTGGGCCGGCAACAAAGTAATCTGAAAGGGATCCCCACTCAATACATACAATGTAACGGGGACCTGATTCTGGGGCCTGTCGCTCTCTGGGTCCGGGACAACTGACCCCTTGTGCCCC
This sequence comes from Engraulis encrasicolus, assembly GCF_034702125.1. NCBI lineage: Eukaryota > Metazoa > Chordata > Actinopteri > Clupeiformes > Engraulidae > Engraulis > Engraulis encrasicolus. Next base: position 16,756,868 of record NC_085860.1, read on the forward strand.
ACCCCCACCCCTGTTGGCTTCTTTGCATGTAATACAGTATACACACTGTATAGACACAGTCTATTTAAGGTAATGATGTATGTATCCATGCAATATACACACTGTAAATGACAGTTAAATTTAGTTTCACAAGTAAGGCCTGAAAGCTGGCACACCCAAAGAAGCAAAACTAATGATTAAATCTTGCTCTCTACCGGCCTTACTGTAGATACTTCAGCAAATTTCAAGGGAGTGGTTGTACCCTGCAGCTTCTCCATCCATTCTTACAGTAAACAGTACGGTAGACAGCAGTAGATAGAGGACACTGCTATAGCTTATTGAATATTGTGAATCATGTTAAGCATAAATTGAATTAGGCCTTGACTGGAAGAGTGGGGGTGTTGGCCCTGGGCATGTATGGAGCAGCAGCCTACGACCTCCTCTGCTGTGGTGGATGCATCTACATCTACAGTATATTAACCATCACAGGGGATAATCAGTAATGGCCATTATAATTGTAATCTCGGGCAGGGCTGGGCTGGGCTGGGGGGGAAATAGGGCCCGGGCACTTTTGGCTTAAGGGAGCCCCTCATAATTAGCGGCGCAGAACTGAATCACCAGTGGGCCCCACACCCTCGTGGGCCCCGCACCCTTGTGGGCCCCTATTTTCAGAAATGTTAAAAAAAACCCTTTTTTACATTTCTGAAAATAGGGGCCCACCAGGGTGCAGGGCCCACTGGGAGATGCCTGGTATGCCAGATGGACAGTCCAGCCCTGATCTCGGGTCCCTGAGCCAATAAGACAAGCTCTTTGGAGTCAACTTTGAAGTAACTAGGGCGAGCAAACAGCAAGGCCCACTATTAAAGGTTCCTATGCAGGCCCATGAATACATGAATACAATAATAATCCAATTTGAATGGATGGAAGGGAATCGACTGTTCTCAAGGAGTGTTTCTGTCAAGGATACTCTCATTATATCTATTTGAGGTAACATGATTCAGTTCAAGGATCCAGTAGTCAATTGTTGTGCAGTACTACTTTGAAATTGTTGTAACACGCAACTGTACTGTATGTCAAGTCATGTTTATTTATAAAGTACTTTAAAAACAACAAAATAGGCAGACCAGAGAGAAGTGAAGAGCAAGGTAAAACAGTGTTATAAAAAAGATAAACAGAAAGGAAAACATTGCAATGCATGACCCTTATACAAAACAAAACAGACATTCGCATTATGTTGAATGTGAAGGCATAAAAGAGGGTATTATCATTTTTTTTTCTTTCACTACGCCAGAAAACAATGTAACATTCTTCTATAGGTAGGCTGCCTTAAAACTTTTGAGAAATGGCAACACTTGACGTTCGACTTTGTTTTGTCAGCACTGGATCTATTTTTATCCACTGACCTTTCTGCTCTCTGGAAGGGATGCCGACAGACAGACAGACAGACACTCCTTACTCTACTCCTCGCTCCTCCTATGGAGCCGCCGCGCCGCAGACCAACCGACTGCCACAATTGGCCCCCGCCAGGTCTGGACAGTATTGACAGGGCCGCCCGGCTTACCAAATTATAAAAGATCACCTGGCGACATGACATTCAGCGTGACCATAAGCTTAGGCACTGGAGCAGGAGTAGGGGGCATGGAGCACAGGGGCAGGGGCAGGAGGAGGGATGAGGTGGGGTGGGGGAAGGATGTTGTGTTCAGTAGGGGGATGGAGCACAGGGGCAGGGGCAGGGGCAGGGGCAGGGGCAGGGGCAGGGGCAGGAGGAGGGATGAGGTGGGGTGTGGGGGAAGGATGTTCGTCTCGGCTCCCTCAGTCTAGAATGGCCTCTTTCTCTTCTTTTTCGCTTATAAGACGCTCTCTTTCTGCCCCTCTGTCTGCTTCTCTCTCTATCTCTCTTTTTCCATCTCTCTCTCCACACAGAGCTGGGTCATTAGAGCAGGCTTCCTCATCCCTGGGCTCATGCGTGTTGTATGAGATCATTTGTGTGTGCAGTCGAGTCGGAATATTATTGATCACCGCGCTCGAGATTAAAGCCCTGGGACCGAGGAGAAGAGAGGAAGAGGACGAGGAAGAGGAAGAGAGGCCCAATCCCAGGTCGACCATGGCTGATGAATTGGAGATGGTGGCAGTGACAAGCGGGTGTGCAGGGCAGGGGGGTCAGGTATTGGGAGGGGTGGTGGTGCGTGGTGGGGGCAGCTTATTATTCGTCACGGCGATAGAGATCCTTGATTAAAAACTCTTGCCCCGCTCTACCGCAGTGCGGTGGGTGCACAATTACTGTCCTTGTGGAGCTCCTCAGAACAGGACACTCCAATGTCTTCCACTTCAACAGTCAACAAGGCAAAATCATCGAAGCCACCAACTTATCCACATAACATCACATGTTAAATGTGCAAAAAACGTCAAAAAACGCAAGCAATGATGATTAAAATGATATGAACTATGGACATGTTCAGTTCAAGAGTATACATTCCTCTTCCTTGCTGGAGGAACAAAGATTATTATTCTCTGGGAGGTAATATATCTGTTTATGCATACATAGGCCTACCATATGCTGATATTAGATGTCATATATAGCTCATGTTTATATGCGGCTGCAGTTCTATCGCCCCCAGAGGCTTTGCCATCTAATACAACCCACCTTTCTCCAATAAAAAAGGGGGAATGCTCTTATTATAGCTCAATTATATTCATGCATGTACACATTAATTCACCGGTCTACGCGCAAAAATACGGCTCTATTCCAGATCAATCGGCGTGCTTAAGGGGGACAACGGAGGTGTGCTTATTTAATTTTATTTTATTTTGCTGTTCAGCTGCACTGGCTTTGAAGCAGACAAACGCACACACACACACACACACACACACACACACGCACACACACACACACACACACACACACACACACACACACACACACACACACACACACACACACACACACACACACACACACACACACAGACAAACTAAAGCATGCAGCCATTAAAAAGCTCAGGACTAAAGAGTCTGACTCTGCTGTGCTCACTTGGCTGTGAGGAAGATCTGGAGGATCTGGAGGAGGGAGTTCCGCTTAGCATGCACGGAGAGAGATATATGCACGGGGGCAGCGACTTTGAAACGGAGCGTGCATTTATTCAAAAGAGGAGGTCAAGGTCAGGTTCCATGGAGGAGGAGGAGATGGAGGAGGTGGAGGAGATGGAGGAGGAGAAGGAGGACAGGGAGGGGATATTGACAGCAGGAGATGGATAGACAAAGAAAGACAGAGGAAAAAAATGAACGAAAGAAAGGCTGTCAGGAAGAAACCTTCACATAGAAAAGGCCACAGAAAGAGAGAAACTAAAGCAGAGGTGGGCGGACAGACAAGAGAGGAGAGACGCAGGAGATGGCATTCGAGCTTGAACTGTTAGATGAAGGCGAGGCTATGAGCCTTCAGGAAGTATGCATGAGGTGGCTCCGGTCAGTCTTGGCACTGCTTGTTCATCATGGTCTTGGGTGTTGTTTTTTTGTCCTCTACAGCGCCAGTAGAGACGGCCCCTGTTATAAAGTAGCTATTACCAGAATGGCAATAACCAAAGTCATAATGATGTATTACCAAAGGCCCTGTTTACTGTCAGTGGTGTAGCACTAAGGTTTTTCAGTGGCTATTACAGCGTTCCACTGGTGGAACAGCACACATTAAAAGGCTACAGCAAAGCAGTGTTAGAGTTCAGGGTTAGGATTAGGGTCAAAGTGTAGTTAAAGGCAAGGGTTTGTGGCTCGAGGAATAGTATGTGCCTGTCAGGCACCGTTGCCTTGAAGGAGCTTCTAGAGGCAAAAAAGCACAGGCAAGCTTTCTTCAGCAGGGTTGCTACGCATGATGAACCCTCAAGGCGCAGGTCTGAGTCTGGCTAGCCTGGCTATCGCCACAGCAAGTCTCTTCGAGACATTAGTCAGGCCAGGCGTACCATCATACAACATTTCAAATCCCCCCCAAAAAAGGGAATCAATCAATGTTGAGCATTTCCACCGGCTCAATGGGGTGTGTTTAGGGCAATGATGTACCACTTCAGTTAAAAAGTGAGTGAAGGAATGGGTGGTCTAATTAAATAAAGTTTCAACCAGTAGCACACAAGGCATTTCCTGAACACGATTTCATGCCCTTTGTATCTCTCCTGGAGAAATGGTGTATATGGATGGAATGTTATCTCACACGACCCAGAATGGTCCACATCTGTACAGTAGCTTTCGTGGAGGGGCTGTGCTTGGCTGATCAAACGTCCAGGACAACTGCACCCCTTTGGCCTCCCCTGTCATCTGCACACCTGTAGCAGAGGTGACCCACACTGCCCTGAGCAGACCAGGGGTTCGTTTCTCCATTCTTGTCGTTGCTAACCGTCTTAAGACCGCCTTAAGACCGTCTTACCGTTCCCTTGGATGGGAAGGTGAGCGTCGCTGTCGAGAAAGAGTTGAGTCGCTCGTACGAAGGACTTTGCTAACGACGATAGCAAAGACGCTTTCGAGAAACAGACCCCAGAGCAGGGGTAGCCAGGCCACACCCTTCTAGTGACGCAACACCTTCAGCGTTGCTTCTAGTGAGGCCAAGAGCAATGTACATATTGTTTCTCATCTCCAGGAAAATCGGGAACTCCATCCACTTTGTTGGTATCTAGTTAGTAACCAGTTGCAAATGTAGGGAGGCAGGTCAACCATGCCATTTGGGAAACTTTAATTGTTATGCTCTTGGTCAGACCAAGTCTTGAAGAGATTTGAAAGTCGATGATAATCAGGCTAGAGCAGGGCTGTCTTGAGGGTTCGACAGGGCTGACGGATCGCAGATACTCCACCATGGCCCTGCTATTAGAGTAAGAGTACAGGGACCATGCTCTCTTTCTCTCGCTCTCTCCCTGAAGGACACCGCTGCCACCACCTGTCATCTCAGCTCAGTGCAGAGACACAGAGATGGGTCAGCCTGCCCTGCCCTGCGCTGAAGGGACGGTGCAGAGAGGGATGCACAATGGCCTGCACAATGCACATCACACAACACACCACCACCCTCCCTCCCTCCCTCACCACATCATCCCACAATGCATATCACACAACACACCCCAGAACCCCCTCCCTCGCTCACCACATCATCCGATCCTCCCCTCATGCCACTCCAGCCACCCCATGGCAACATAAACAGGCGTGAATATCTCTGAGCTCCCCACCCCCACTTTCTGTGGACACATAACTGCATGCATGAATATCTCTGAGCTCCCCACCCCCACTTTCTGTGGACACATAACTGCATGCATGGATATATCAGTGCACATCAGACAACACACACCTGCCTCCCTCCTTCACCACATCATCCCATCCCACCCTCATGCCACTCCAGCCACCCCCTCCCCCCTCTCTCTGTGGACACATAACTGCATGCATGGACATCTCCAGGACACCCCCCTCCCCCTTCTCTCTGGACACATAACTGCATGCATGGATATCTCAGAGTCTGTGGGGAGCTATTTTGAGGGAATGTTTCTTGACGAAACCTTGTGTGTGTAGGCTTGCAGGGGTTGCTATGGCTACAGTAGGCTACTAGGTACACTGCTGGATGGAGGATAATGCTGGAACGTTACACTGGCTAATTAGGTTATACTCTCCTTTGTTGTCCAGGGACAGAAGGTGCTGTCTTTCTTGTTGCTCCGTTGTTGAGTTGCCTTTATTGCAACATTCAAATGAAAAGGTTACGAAAGGTTCACAAGTTGCAGCTTCCCAATTGCAAAAAGGTTAAATGCAGCTGATTTATAGCACATGTGCATCAGGAGGGGAATTTTAGAGAAATGAGTCTGCATCCTTTATAAGTGGTTTGTTCGTTTTCTTCCTGTGAGTATGTTTACCCAGAAAGTAAATAAAGCTTCTACAATGAAAGCCAAATGCCGGCTCTAAGACTACAATTAAAAAATCTGGCTACTCTGGCTCTAATCAAGCCATTAAAAGCAACTTCTGAGCTGAGCATAAAAACCTCACTCTCAGAAATGAAGGTACAAAACTCGCCGCTGTGGCAGTATGCTCAAGGGGAGTACCAATGCGTTGCTTGATTGGTACCGCAAAAAAGAGGTGCGTTTACTTTCTGGCAATGTTGACCAATGTGCATCTGTCACCTCTTTTTTGGGGTACCAATCAAGCGACGCATTGGTACTCCCCTTGAGGGTACTGGTACAGTGACGAGTTCTGTACCTTTATTTCTGAGAGTGCAGGTGCCAGGCAACCAAGGAGACGAATTACCATCAATAGAACAGCAGGTTAATGTGGAGCTGTGCACACAAGCACAGCAGACACAAACGCAAGAACCAGGGCTGGTGATTTCACTAAATGTAAACTCATATTGTGTTAGTTGGCTGCACACATTTTTATCAGTGCATCAATTTCTGCAAAATTATTTGCATAGCAAAAACACACACCACCAACAATGATATCTTCTTTCTGATTTCTGTCTGTTTTACATTCTAACTGGATTCATTTAGAAATGCTATTGTTTGATTGTCAAAGAAGTAATTTGGGTTACATTCTGCAGAAGCTGTAAAAGGCAAGTTAAATGGAGACATCCACAAACCACAATGAGTCAGTGTCTTCAGAAAATGAAGAGGCGTCCAACTCAAAACATGCATTGTTTTGACATGATCTAGGACCCCCATACTCAAATAGCGGCTCGCGAGCCATTTGTGGCTCGCGGGGCATCTATTTTTGGCTCTCGAAACATTTTGAAAAATTAAAAAAAAGCGCTGTCGGCTCTTAATTTGAAATCGCGCCACAGACGCAATGAAGAAGCGTGCCGTCCCCCGCCCCCTCCGGCAGTTTCTCCCTCTGTGTCAGTCACTGCTGGCTCCGGACAGAACCACCTACGACGCTGGCATTAGAGGTTGTGTGAGGTGGACTACAAGGGAAGGACTGTATCAGAGCCTGTAAATAAATTATTCACAAAGTTCTCTATGCATCGTTTTTGAAAGTAATGGTCCACATTTGATTGCAAACAGTGTGTTAGGACTTCGAATTGGTTTAGCAGTAGCTGTAGCTAGTTGCTAACACAAATGAAGGCAAACTGTGTTTGAACTCTGCTGGCAGCTAACTATTGGTAGCCTATTAAAAACGAATTGCTTAATAAACTTTTCACACTTTTAAACAGTCCCCAAATAGTTCGTTTGGAATGCTAAGACCCCCATAAGACTGCAAACAAAGTTATGAGCAACTTGACAATGTATTATTGGCTTTTGCATTTAATCAACATGGCATCAAATGTGCCATTTTCTTGTTGACAAAACCTGGTGTTCTCCTATCTATGTGTCCTCTTTGTTGGGTCCATTATTGCCTCTGATTCTCATTATGCATGTGAGAGCTGCATAAACAAAGTCATAATAAGCAACGTGTTTGAAAAGTGTTATCTTCAGGCTTATTGGTTTTCTCACTAAGAAATAATTCTTTATGAACGTAGTCTGCAAATATAGGCTAACAGATAATCTTATGTCATTTAAAAAAAATACTGAAGGGTGGGTGGCAATGAGAGCAAGGCAGGCACCTCACCCCACAATGCAGGCCCTTTATGAGAGAAATGTTCTCCCATCGTGTCACTAGAAACTAAATATCTGCTGTGGGTGTGAGTGCGTGTGTATTGTGCTTACAAAAGACTTATCATGTTTTATTTTATTTTATTTTATTTATTTTTTTTTTTTTGGGGGGGGGGGTTCGTGTCGGCCCGGCCCGGCCCTTTATTGGGAGGGATTTTGAAAAACTGGCCCTCGGGGACTTTTAATTGAGTACCCCTGATCTAGGAACATTTTCAATCTTTAAAGTGAATGCTTTTAGCTCCCTCTAGTGACAAAAAAACATTTGTGGCATCAACAGGGCACCCATTGGTCATGCTCACGGTAGTTTTATGAAATGGCGCCTCCATGTGGTATTATTCTGACATGACAACAAAAAAATGCATGAGTGTTTTGTCACGTTTACTTTTATTGTAAAGGTGAATTTATTCCAAAATAGTAACATATTGTTGAAAGGAGAGACAGAGCCAGAGAAAGAGGATGGTGAGAAGACTGAGGCAGAGAAACAGAGGGAAAAGATACAGAAATGAAAAAAAAAACCATCTACATGACTTTGGCAAGAGCGTTGAGTGACAAATATCAAAACTTTACACAGAAAGTAATAAAATCCCTAATGTGACACATTAGCCCCTAACCTTAGTAAACAACCTTAGAAGCCTCTATGCCTGTATACAGCAAAAAGTAACAACAGATTTGGACCTAGAAAAGGACACAGAGGTTCATAAAAAACCTGGAATGGTTACTGGCCTGTGTTTCCCGTTCAAGAGCATAAATTCGAACCAGACACAGGCCATAGTACTTTCTACATATGTATCTGATCTTAAGGTTAATTCAATGATACTTCATCACGATAAACTGACTCTAGTCAGCAAAATACCTTGACAGAACAAGCCTTTTATGAGTGTAGGGGGAAATAAATCAATTGTTCTCCACATGACAGCGGGGATGCAGATCAATCATTTATTGATCCCGGATAAGCCAACTTGATAAAACTCAAAATAGGCGTTTTTGGACTTTTGAAAAATACACACACGCACACGCAGACACACTGTGTATACACACATTGACAGAAAAGAACATTGGCACGTGTCACACACAAAAACACACATACACACACACACACACACACACACAAACACGCACACGCACACGCACGCGCACGCGCACGCACACACACACACACACACACAAACACACACGCACGCACACACACAGACACGCACACGCACACAGACACACGCACACACGACACACACACACTGTGATAGAAGGGAAACACCGGAGGTAAACTCAATTGAACTGCAAATCCCGGGTGTCTGCCCTTGACAGAGAGGAGAGGAGAGGAGAGGAGAGAAGAGAAGAGAAGAGAAGAGAAGAGAAGAGAAGAGAAGAGAAGAGAAGAAGAGAGATGAAGAGAAGAGAAAAGATGAGGAGAAGAGAAAAGAGAAGAGAACAGAAGAGAAGAGAAGAGAAGAGAGAAGAGGAGAGAAGAGGAGAGGAGAGGAGAGGAGAGAAGAGAAGAGAAGAGAAGAGAAGAGAAGAGAAGAGAAGAGAAGAGAAGAGGAGAGGAGAGGAGAGGAGAGGAGGCGCCGCTGGCATTTGCTCTTGTCTCCCAGCTTTTGGCTTTAGCAGTGAGATCCTCCAGAGGAATAAAGAATAGAAAGAGAGATCCACGCTTTGACTTTTAACAGTGACACAAGCTATAGAAGTTGTCAGGGACTGAACCAAGCACAGGCGAAAACCTTTGATCTAAAATGCTTCTTCATGTATATATAAAAACAATACCTGTCAAGGCGGTTACCCCACACTCCTTTAGCGTGGCTTGTCAGTGATGGTGTTGGATATATGGTACTATGTATAGTATATGTAAGATCTTTATCTTTACTGAAGAAAAGGCATCTACTTTTTACTCAAGACTATTAACTGGTGCCAGTCTAGTCAGCTTACGTACATACATCGCAGTCATCTTCTAACAACAAACAAACAAACAAACAAAAAATACAAAAACAAAAAATATATATCTACGAGAGACCTCAGCAGAGAGCAGCTTTTAACGCTCTTACAATGTGAGCTTTCTGACGTCTCTCAAGTCGCTGCAGTCCACCTAGGGTTACCACTTTTACAGATCAAAAAGCCGCTTTCTCAACAGCCCAGTGAAAAACAAAACCCCATCTATCCGCCCCCCAGTATTTCCAGAAACAACAAAACAACAAAGCCCACCGTCAGAAACCAACCCATCGAATACCAGAATACCAACCCCCTGCAAGCCAGCCCTGGTGCACAGTAAAAAAAACGGCAGTGTTAATTCCACACCTGGAGAGCTGGGACTCTGGCACCAAAATACACTCCAGAAGATGTTAGATTGACTCTCTAAGTGCTGAATGAACACTGCGTTTTTGTTTTAGAGAGTACAGTAAGTTTAGCTGTAGCAAGACTGCACGTTGCAGGCGCGGATCTCCTTGCGGTCTTTGCAGGCGGCGTTGCCCTGGGCTGCTTTGCCCCTCTTCTTGGAGGTCATGAAGCGCTCCTGGATGCCCCCGCCGCACGACTTGCTGCACTCCGACCAGCTGGACCAGGGCCGCATCTTGCAACCTGACGAGAAGAAGGAGAAGGAGAATGATGCATTGATTGATTGATTGATTGATAGTGTTTATTGACACAGGTGGACTAGGGCCGCATCTTGCAGCCTAACGAGGAGGTAGATAGATAGATAGATAGATAGATAGATAGATAGATAGATAGATAGATAGATAGATAGATAGATAGATAGATAGATAGATAGATAGATAGATAGATAGATAGATAGATAGTACTAGAATGCTATGACATAACACAGGGACTTGGTCATAGCCATTCTGGTATCAGCAAATTCACAATAACCTTAACCTGTTGTCACTAAAACAGGAAAGACATCTGAAGCGTCTCTGTGACGTGGCGCTCTGCACTCAAGAGCACTGCATGACTGGTCCACAGATTTAGTGCTATAGAGAATCGACTTTCAGACAGTGCACACAGGCATGCACGCATTAATACAGACAGACAGTCAGACAGACAGACGGACAGACACACACAGAGACACACACACACACAGACAGACACACACACACACACGCACACATGCACATGCACACGCACACACAGACACACACACGCACACATGCACACACAGACACAGACACAGACACAGACACAGACACACACACACAGAGCGAGTGTCTCAGACAGTGCAGATGTTTGGGGCAGCCTCTCAGGGCTTGACGGCCTGCTGGTGAAACACGGATGACTGACCACAGTGGAGACACGAGAGAGGCAGCTGAAACAGGAGGCAAGGCTTAATCTGTCTCTGATGCCCACCCCTAGAGGATGGAGAGATGGAGAGAGGGGAGGAGAGAGAGAGAGAGAGAGAGAGAGAGAGAGAGAGAGAGAGAGAGAGAGAGAGAGAGAGAGAGAGAGAGAGAGAGAGAGAAAAGGACAAGCTGAGAGGGAAAGGTGAAGAAGGGAGAGAAAAAGATGGAATGATAGCAGGATGGAGGACCAGTGGGAGGGAGAGAGAGAAAGAGAGAGGGAGGAAAGGATGGAAAGACAGAGAAAGGGAGGGTGCAGAAGGGTGAAGGTGGCCGGGTCAAAGAAAGACAGAGGGGAGGGGGTAGGAGGAGATGGTGGCAGGGAAAGGAAAATCAGAAGGAGACAAAGGAAGAAAGAAAGAAAGGAAGATAGACAAAGATGGAGTGAGAATAGGATGTTCGAACCTAACAGGAGAGATTGAGAGATGGAGAGATAGAGAGAGAGAGATGGAGAGAGAGAGAGAGAGAGAGAGAGAGAGAGAGAGAGAGAGAGAGAGAGAGAGAGAGAGAGAGAGAGAAGGATGGAGCCGGCACCTTGAGGCATGAGCAGCTGACCACTTGTCATATTTGTGATGCTGTACGGTAGCGTTCAACACATGGGTGGACAAAGCTGCTTACTACAACCGTTGCCACTCCACCCTCTCTCTCAAACACACTGCCATGTCCATCTGTACACACGCACGCACACACGCACACAAGCACGCACGCACGCACGCACGCACGCACGCACGCACGCACGCACGCACGCACGCACGCACGCACGCACGCACGCACACACACACACACACACACACACACAAGGCCAGGCTCAGGGCCCCCCAGTGTCCATCAAGGAAGGCCCCGGCTGACCCAGGAGAAGTGAGTGCATTCATCACTGTCCCTCTCTCATTACGGGCGGGACAGACGGGTCGACTAAGGAAGAGAGAGAGGTGGAGGGTGGGAGAGGATGGGGGAGTGAGAGAGAGGGAGGGGAGGGGAGGGGGGAGAGAGAGAGCCGGCTAAACTAGAGAGAGTGAGTTGTGGGAGAGGCTCAAGCAGCACAGTCACTACCTTGGTCATAATAATAACAATAACAACAACAACAACAAGAACAACAAGAACAACAATAACAATATGAATAATAATACAACAGTTCAAAGATCCATGCACAGCTTCTAGATGATGGTAAACGCAGGAGTGCTCAATACTTCAAAAGAAACAAGTTTACCGCACTTTCTTGACTTTATGCTAATTTATTCAGAGCGAACAATGCGTTTAGTAGTCACTAGTCACAGTCTCTTTTGTCTCTGCACAATGCCTCTGTACTTATTCTCACCATCTTCCTCTCTTTAACGCACACACTCACACACAGACACTCGTGCGGTTTAGCTCTCCCTCCCCCTCTGTATCGCTCTCTGTCTCACACATACGCATGCACGCATGCACGCATGCACGCACGCACGCACGCACGCACGCACGCACGCGCACACACATCCTCTCTCCATCTCTCTTTTTACTTTTCTCTTCTCTCCATCGGATAGGTTCATGGTTGGACAGCCAGCTACAGGATCGGCAAGAGAGCATGTCACTTTATCATGCTGACTGGACATTTTGATGTGACTGTCTTTCTGAAACTCTTGCTGGTGCACTGGAGCGCACAAGTACAGTGTGACATTTACTTTAGGCTTTAAAGTGTACTTTTCCCCTTTCTGTTATATAGTTTTATTATTAAACTTTTGTTTCATCAGACAAAAATCCCACTGAGGTTCAAAGTCTAGTTATTATAACTTTCCTTTATCCAAAGTCAAAAATATACTATAAATAAATTACTATATAATATAGTAGTAAATGGTAATGTTTTTTTATTTAGTATCACCAGCTGTGCTCGTGTAGTAGTACTGTAGTAGCATTTGAGGTAAACTCCTACTGGTCTTAAACTGACTTTGACCCATCAGGGATGCCTACTAGCCAGTGGCCCTATGGACTCACAGTCTCATCTTGCAGCTAGTGAATGCAGTGAAAGGGAGAGGAGGAGAGATAGGACAGAGAGAGAGATAGAGATAGAGAGAGAGAGAGAGAGAGAGAGAGAGAGGAAAGGAAGAGATGAAATGAGAAAGAGGAGAGGAGAGGAGAGGAAGATGTGATGGAGAGGAGAGGAGAAGACAAAGTTAAGGAAAAGAAGAGGGGGGGAGAGAGAGAGAGAGAGAGAGAGAGCGCAGAAGAGAGGGAGAGGTATCCTAGAGCCCAGACTGCTGTCTGAAGAGAGAGAGAGAGAGAGAGAGAGAGAGAGAGAGAGAGAGAGAGAGAGAGAGAGAGAGAGAGAGAGAGATAGAGAGGGGGAGAGAGAGAGAGAGAGAGAGAGAGAGAGAGAGAGAAGAGAAGAGAAGAGAAGAGAAGAGAAGAGAAGAGAAGAGAAGAGAAGAGAAGAGAAGAGAAGAGAAGAGAAGAGAAGGAAGAGAGGGAAAGGCATCCTAGAACCCAGACGGCCGTCTGCCCGTCTGCCTGGGCACTTCAGTATCCGCTCCAGCCAGACAGCCAGACAGCTCATGTGTAATTCATTCGGATGTATTGAACAAAAGGACAATAGTGATTAAGTCCGACGAGCAGGCCAATGGCTGTCTTCAGCTGACCAGCAGGCCAATGGCTGTCTACCGCTGACCAGCAGGCCAATGGCTGTCTACCGCTGACGAGCAGGCCAATGGCTGTCTACGGCTGCCTCCTGTCAGCGCTCGCTGGCCTTCTCTCTCTCTCTCTCTCTCTCTCTCTCTCTCTCTCTCTCTCTCTCTCTCTCTCTCTCTCTCTCTCTCTCTCTCTCTCTCTCTCTCTGCGTGTGTGTGTGTGTGTTTTTCTATATGTGTATGTCCGACATAGTGCATAATATGTAGGCCTACTGTACATTGTACACTTTATCTCTGTGTGCATGGCTTCATGTGTGCACATGTGTGTGTCTTTGTGTGTCCATGAAGAAGCATGTCTAAGCTGCTATAAGCTTATTGTCACCAAAATTATTGAAGGCTCTGTCATGTCATAGCAATGTTGTTATGACGAAGTTCAGCCTTTTCAGCAATGAGTGAAGGGGCCCACTAGGGGGCCCGTGTGCAAAAAGAGGATAGTCTACCAAACACGTACTGAGCATATAATAGTCACACAAGGATAAAGGAAGAGACATAGTGCAAGAGTGAGGTAGGGGTACGCATGGTATGACAAAAAAAGGCTTAAGGGGTACGCAACATAATGCGGTTGGGAAACACTGTCTTTTGGTGTCCATCTATGACCATGCATCAGAGGTGTCAAAAATAAAAGTTAAAAAAAAGGAAACACAATTTCCTTTCAACACAGCTAACTTCTTTAAATAACCAGTAGACCTGTGTACTTGTCTTGTGACCAGCTACCTTTCCGCTGGCTGAATTAGATTTGTGGTGGGTTCCTGTTAGGTTTTAAAGGGAAACTGTGCAGGAAATGGTCAAAAAAGGTACTGCAACTATGCTGCTCATTAAAACTGGGCTGCCTATTGCCAAATTTGATCTTTACATGAAAGTTTACTAAGTAATAAACAAATATTTTCTAGTATGGTCCAAGTAGTCATTTTTGCTGCTAGTAATGATTATTTTTGGAAATTCAAAATGGCGGACCATGCAGAAGATCCCCCTTTTCATGTATAAAAAGTGCGGTAGCGCTTTATATTAAGGTTCTTGTAATAAACGCTTATAGTCACTAGTAAGCCGGTAGTTATATCCTTATATTATTATTGTTATTATTATTTGTGTGTCCATCTATGAGCATGCATGTATTGAGCAGCATGCTTTCTCTAGTCTCCACACTGACCTCCAGCTGGTTCCTCCAGGAGGGGGTGTCTGCCGGGCTTGCCCCCCCTCCGCCTCTCCTGGCCCCTGGAGCCGGCGCTGGCCCTCTGCTGCTGCTGCTGC
>NC_085860.1:16776663-16836663 GCF_034702125.1 Engraulis encrasicolus
TTAGTAGCCTAGGGAGCTGTCTGAAGAGGTCAAAATTCACAATTTAGGAGCGTTTTTATTTTTAAAAAATCTCATCTGGGGGAGACCCCACTAGTTTGTGCTTACCAACATCACACCCCCCAAAACCGCCACTGGTGTACAGTACTTACGGCACTCGGGCATCATGCACTTGTCCACCTCCTCCAGCGGGGCGCGGCAAACGGAGCCGTCAGAGGGGGGCATCTTCATCATGCGCTGCCGCCGCTTCATGCCCATCCCACAGGTGGCGCTGCAGGGCTCCCACTCATTCCACTCGGTCACCACACAGCTGCCTGGGGCTGCAGGGGGGTAAATGGTGGTAAATGGACTGCATTTACTCCTTGGAGCAGAGGTGTCAAAAGTAAAAGTACTTTTGTGGTGTAATTACCACAGTCCTCGTTGACGGTGCACTTCTCAATCTCCTCGGTGGGCAGTGTGCAGACAGAGCCGTCCTCGGGGAACTGCTTGACGTAGCGCTCACGCGATCTCATGCCCATCCCACAGGTGGCGCTGCAGGGGGACCAGCTGATCCACTCAGACATCATGCAGGTGGAGGACTCTGGAGAGAGGAAGAAGAGAAGGGGGGAGGGGTTTCGGGGGATAAAATTCAGATAGGTTGACTTATAGGTTGACACAACATACTGTAGGCTATGTTTTTTAACTTTTCATTTTTTAATTTCTAATCTATATAGGCTACTGCAGTGGTTCCCAAACTGGGGGTCGGGACTCGTAGGGGGATCGCGGACTTTGCATAATACACGGAAATCAACAGGTTAACAGCTAACATAATTCCATACATTGGTTAGTACCAGTATTCACTTGGTATGGTATGGTATTTGCTTTCCTGTGAATTTCTAGCAATATTAGCAATATTAAAAAACATGCTAAAAATACGGGGGTTGGGGGCGTCGACATAACATACATAGCCATGTGGTTCCCAAACTTTTTCAGTGGGGACCCCCTTTTGGATCTGAGTAGACCTTCTGTGCATATTGTTGTGCTAGTCTGTATGTTTAGACACATTCCCTTCAGGGCAATAACGGTTTCATTCCTTCATCCATTCTTTCATTCATTCTTTCATTCATTCATTCATTCATTCCTTCATTCATTCATTCATTCATTCATTCATTCATTCATTCATTCATTCATTCAAAGACTGGACAGAAAGGCATACACCAACACACATCAGACTTGGTTTCCTGGTGATTTGGCTGTTTTTATTGGGAGATGGAGAAGTCCTAGCAAGCTGTTCCACCAGACATTCCCACACAAGTTCCCTTTTCAAGCTTCCGGAAGTGCAGTTGCATACAACTAAACTAAACTCATTGGATAAAAAACACCACCAGCAAGAATGAGATTTTTTTTCCCACAAAAAAGTCTTTTTTATATGCTTTGACCTTTTAACCTGGAACAAAATAGAATGTGTTTTTGCTATGTATCTGAAAATGTATTCCGCAGAACCAGGTAACACACCAATTCCAACAAAGTAACCTGAAGTTGAACTCGACACCCAAGTTGGTTTGGAACATCTCCCCCTCTCGTACTTACTATGAAGAGTAAGGTTGCCAACCATCCCTTGAAATACGGAACTGTACCGTATTTAGAAACAAATGTACGGTTCCCTTTATTCTTTTTCCCAGGGAGTTGGCAACCCTAATGGAGAATGACTCATGAGTACTTCATATCATGTCTGCACATCTCCTTCTCTTGGGACTGCAGAGGAGAGGAGAGGAGAGGAGAGGAGAGGAGAGGAGAGGAGAGGAGAGGAGAGGAGAGGAGAGGAGAGGAGAGGGGAGGGGAGGAGAGGAGAGGCACAAGGAGGAGTGTAGTAGAAAGGATAGGGCAGGAGAGGAGAGGAGAGGAGAAGAGAAGGGGTTGGGAGGAGAGGAGAGGAGAGGAGAGGAGAGGAGAGGAGAGGAGAGGAGAGGAGAAGGGGTTTGGAGGAGAGGAGAGGCGAGCAGGGGAGAGGAGAGGAGAGGAGTGGAGTGGAGAGGAGAGGAGTGGAGAGGAGAGGCGCAAGGAGGAGTGTAGTAGAGAGGAGAGGGCAGGAGAGGAGGAGAGGAGAGGAGAGGAGAGGAGAGGAGAGGAGAGGAGAGGAGAGGAGAGGAGAGGAGAGGAGCAACCTGTGACTATATTTACTGGATCTCTCAGGGGAACACTTAAGAGAGCTGATCTGTCATTAGTCCTCATTCACACACAAACACAAACACAAACACACGCGCGCACGCACACACACACACACACACACACACACACACACACACACACACACACACACACACACACACATTTTATGTACTTTATTTGATTCCACATTACAAGTTAATATCGATATCAGAATCATGTCGGAAAATTCTCTACTTTAACGACGGCAGTTACGACGGGCACACACACACACACACACACACACAAACTTGATGTCCAGTGCTATCCACATATCCCGTGCTATTACTAAGAAAAAAAGAGAAAAAAGAAAACTCTGAGTCAGTTCTCTGGTAGACCTGAACTCTCTTCACCCCTGTGGGTCCCTGGCCACCTGACTTTGAGCGTGAAAGATGAGGCCGATGATGAGAACACATGACTACACACTATCTCTCTCTTCCGCTCTCTCTCTCTCTCTCTCTCTCTCTCTCTCTCTCTCTCTCTCTCTCTCTCTCTCTCTCTCTCTCTCTCTCGTCTTTAGTACAAACCAGAGCTTAATTATCTCCCAGCTCAGGCTCACAACGCGAATACACAATCCAGTATTGCGGCGAGAGGAACTTTTGTGGGCTTTTTGGTGTTGCGGAGGAAATCTTTCCAGGGATATTTCTGGAAGTAGACTATGCAACAAGAGAAAGGGGTGGCAAACTGCAAAAGGGTGTAAGGGTGGCGTAAATGGGGTGAGTGGTGTATGTGTGTGTGCGTGTGTGTGTGTGTGTGTGTGTCTGTGTGTGTGTGTGTGTGTGTGTGTGTGTGTGTGTGTGTGTCTGTGTGTGTGTGTGTGTGTGTGTGTGTGTGTGTGTGTCTGTGTGTGTGTGTGTGTGTGTGTGTGTGTGTGTGTGTGTCTGTGTCTATGTGTGTGCAGACACTGATGACAGCAGCTAGCCGGTGTGTGTGTGTGTGTCTGTGTGCATGCGCGCACACGTGAGTGCATGCATGGGTGTCTTGCATGGCTGTGTGTGCACGTGCTTATCTGTATGCGTGGCGTCGCTGGCTATGTGTGTGTGTGGCTTAATAAAGCAGAACTAAGTGGATCATTAATAAGGGCTGTGAATAAATGTGGCCCTGGTCGGCCACAACCCCGGAGGTGCCCCTGGGACACCCCAGCCACCAGCCACCAACCTGGGCCCGCGATCAATCAATGCAGCCGGACGCCCTCCAGTACCCGCCCTCCTCTTAATGGACCATTAAATAAAAACAAAGGGGGGCGGCCGGCTGGCGGGTTGGTCGGCTGGGCGGCTGGTGGGTCGGCTGGCTGCGGGTACCAAGGCCGACAAGGGTGGGAGACTAAGGGGTCAGTTATCCAGGGCCCAGGGGGAAGGGGGCCCCCAGAATTGGGTCCTCCTCATTACATTGCATGCATTGGATGAGGGGGCCCTTTCAGATGACTTTGTCCCTGGGCCAGCCAAAGCTCTCAGCGGCCCCGCCAAGGAGGCTCCATCCTCCCGAGTGCGAGTGTCGGCACCTCCTAATCGATAGTGTGAGCGCTGGAGAGAAACAATAGCCTTGAAAGACTCAAAAAGATCACCAATCACATTCTGACACAGGCACAGGGGCCTGACCAACCAACCCCAGGCTGTGTGTGTCAGGTGTAGTGGTGTGTGACTGTGTGTGTGACTGTGTGACTGTGTGACTGTCTGTGTGTGTGTGTGTGTGTGTGTGTGTGTGTGTGTGTGTGTGTGTGTGTGTGTGTGTGTGTGTGTGTGTGTGTGTGTGTGTGTGTGTGTGTGTGTGTGTGTGTGTAGAGTAGAGTAACTTTGTGTGTGTGTGGGTGGGGGGTAGGAAGTAAGAGAAGCTGACTGACAAGGAGCGAAAGAGATAGAGAGAGAGGAAAAGAAAAGAAAAGTTTCTAACTGATTGCCTGTCCACCAAACCAAGGCAAATATGGCGTCTGAAATGATTGCAGCATTAGCTGTCATAGAAACATGGCCATCCCCATACCTCTTAATCCACTGGCCTGACATGGGACAAAGAAAGATACAAAAGGAAATGATGAAAACAGTGCACTGCCAGCTTGTTCGCTTTTACAGCCCTTGGGACTGGGAGGGTTTAATACACTAAGAGTGGAGTAATCTCACGCAACCTTCAAAAAGCGTTTGAAAACTCTTCCTTTCCGAAACAGTTTCACTGCATACTGTAATACTGTAAACCAACCACCATGCTCACCAGCACCGACCTTGCTATGCCTGTATATTCTGTATATGTCTGCCACATGTTGAATGCTGTTGACTTTGTCGTCTACATTTGTGAGTTGGTTAGTTTGGATAAAAGTGTCTCCTACAGTAAGTGTAATGTAATGTAATGTAATGCAGAGTAGACAACAGATAGGGGAACATGAAATGGGCATAAACTGGTAGTAAGTGGAAAAGGGCATAAAGAAAAAAAAATAGCAAAAGGAAGAAAGAAGACATCTACACAAATCCAGCCTCTGCATTCAAATACAAATGCAGCTAGCATTTCCCTCTACAGTGGAAGCCTGGAGGGCCTTTACTAATCTATCTCTTCAAAGCCTCAAGGAGGCCAGGAGGAAGAGGAGAGGAGAGGAGAGGAGAGGAGAGGAGAGGAGAGGAGAGGAGAGGAGAGGAGAGGAGAGGAGAGGAGAGAGTGGGGAAGACTCCAGCCTTGGATGCTTCAGTGAGCAAAGCCATCCAAGTTCTGCCTCCTTTTGCGCCATAAAGTGCAAATGATCTATCGATTCCCTTTAATCATAACAGATTCACCAGCCAGTCCCAGCTTTGGCTCGTCAACTTGTCAGCGTTGGGGAAATCAATGAGCAAGAGCAGATTAAAGCACATTTATATTTTAATGGTGTGTCCTTTGGCACTTGTTAAAAAAAAATTGGGGAAAAATAAAATGCTAACAAACCGCTTCTTTTTAACACCTGTTCGTGCTGTTTGGATCTGATGGCTTGTTCGATCGCTCTGTCAGGGTTATTCGAGGAGAGAAGGCTTTACTGGCCAGCTCCTCCCTGTCACTATTGTTGATGTACGGAGATATTGGATATTGTGAAAAATATGGCTGATTTGATCATGCACGATTTGTGCATGCGCAGCTGTACATTGTGTGTGTGTCTGTGCGTGTGTGTATGAGATAGAGAGAGAGAGAGAGAGAGAGAGAGAGAGAGAGAGAGAGAGAGAGAGAGACAGAGACAGAGACAGACATAGAGAAAGAGACAGAGACAGAGACAGAGACAGAGACAGAGACAGAGACAGAGAGAGAGAGACGAGCAGGGGGTGAGAGGAGGGAGAGCGGGAGAGAAATAAATTGTTGAAGAAGTATGTCTGAAATTAAAGGTAAATAGCCAGAATAGAAGGAGAATTGTTCACTCCTCCATTTGGTGAAGGTTGCACTGCATAATATTCGAGTACCATCCCCAGAGGAACATGTTGCCAGGAAACATGTAGTCGGCCCATATGGTGGCAAGAGTGGTGACCATATGTTTGTGGGCTGTGACATCAAGAGGGCACTTGTCTTGCACTGTGTAATTGTGCAATTTCCATTTTTTTAAAAAGCATAAATTACCATGTAAAAATATGTAATGCACCCATGGCAAAAATGGGCATGTATGAATATGATACTGTACATAATATTCACATCTGAACATACTATTCAAGCTGCAGCTACAGGTACATAAATGGTGAATTCAGATTTGACAAACACCTAAGTTTTTCTTTCAATTGATTTTAAGGCAACATGGCATATGGTGATTTACCTTTATTGTCTCTACAGGAGAGAAATACTGTAGAGAAGTTGCTTTAGATAGAACCTGTGTTCCTCTGCAAATTTGGTTTGTTCAGCGTCACTTGCGTTGCGTTTTCTCTCTTTATATTAGACCTACCAGTAAAACCGCATGCCCAGCTGCCAGAGTGGCACACGCCTGCGGAGCTCGAGGGTAAGGGCCCGTCTGCAGTAAGATGCTGAGATCCATCTGTGCAATGTAATCTAATTTAATTTAATGTCATTTGATACATGCAGAGTGCGATTTGTAGGGGGGGATGGGGGGGATTATCCCCCCTTCTGGTTTTGATATCGCCATTCTTATCATCATTTTAATCACAGTTTAATGTTATTCCATTGATATTGCTTAAAATCTGAAACATATCCCCCCTTCTGGTTTTCTGACAAATCGCACCCTGGATACATGTATGATGTAAAAGTGAAATCCCTCGGCCCTGCCGTGGCCTAATGGTTGGGCACTGGGTTACTACGCCAGCGATCCAATCCTTCCCCATCCATCTCTCCCCACTCATTTTCTGTCTCTCCTCCACTGTCTCGTCAAAAATAAAGGCAAAAAGCCCTAATATATATATATATATATATATATATATATATTAGTGGTGGGCCGTTATCGGCGTTAACGTGCTGCGATAATGTGAGCCTCTTGTCGCGCGATAAAGAAAATATCGCACGTTAATCTATACTCAAAATATGGGTTTGGAGTTTGGGTATGCGCGTCACCATAGCGCTTGATTGACAGACGCTTTCAGACTGCGCTCCAGTCGCTTCTCCTCTCCACCTGTTGCTATCAGCAGACCTAAATATGAACAGGGTTTGCATGCTGAAAACATTAATCTCTCTGCTTTGGTAGGTGTTGTTTTAGTGTTTTTTCGTAAGTGGTAGACTAAAGAGACGTTATTGTTTGAGGTGAAGCATAGAGAGACATTGTGTGAGTAGCCTACCAGCCCGACATAACCTACATTTCCTCACGCATTGCATGGAACACAAACAACTTCCACAAATATTGCCTGTGCCATAATTGCAAAACATTCCGTGTGATATGCATTTTGAAGATTGTCAAACTGAAACTGTCAATATCTACTCTCGCTGCATGTTTGTGTAATTGTATTGCGACCAAGCATTTGCGACTCTTGAGATAGGGCCTACAATAGACGGTAATAATAAACCTCGCGGTTGTCGCGCTTGATTTTTTTTTTTGCAAAGTAAACTGAATTAATTTCAAGTTGTTACTCCTCTGGCATTCTAACTCTGAGAACAACTGTCGAGTTTAGGCCAAATCCCCGAAGGCCAGTGCTGTAGGTTCTAGAAATCCAGCCTGGAGCTGCCGTGGGCTGCTGCTCTGGCTGCTGTGCGCAGAGCTCCTCCTTCTCTTAAAGGAGCGGCTGCTCTTTTTAACAGTCAGTGGCAGATTCTCTCTCTCTCTCTCTCTCTCTCTCTCTCTCTCTCTCTCTCTCTCTCTCTCTCTCTCTCTCTCTCTCTCTCTCTCTCTCTCTCTCTCTCTCCATTAGAAATGCTGAACTGTTGAGGTCATTTTGTTTAAATAGCCTAAATGTTTGATAGATTTATCTGCTGGCCTATTCGCCTATACAACTTATAGCGCTGTTCATTTTGAAATTTCAGTATCTTAACTGTAAATGCTTCCTAACATATTCGACACACTTTACAAATATTGCAGTGATTTTTTTCCATCAGCAAGTATCAACATGACCATTTTTTTGAAGATGAGATGCATTTTGGCAAAAAGAGATGAGCTCTGGTCTAATGCACCTTCTGTCTTAAGAAACTCCACGTTTTTCTTTCGGCATTATTTCGCTAGCATGCCTATTCTGAATAAGCCATTTTGTTAAAGATTAATCTAGATTAATCAGATTAATTTCATAATTACAGTGAGATTAATCTAGATTTAAAAAAATAATCTATGCCCACCCCTAATATATATATATACTGTATGTTAAAAAGTGAAATGGCTCCTCACCCTCGTTGCTGCATCCGGGCCCCATGGGACGTTCAATACATCCCTCTGTGTAGTCTACGTTCCTCTGCACATCTAGTTTGTTCATCATCACTTTTAACCTCTTAGCGCAGAGCCTCTGTTCACCAAAATGGTGATGACCTTAATCTGTGACTTTAATCCCTTAGTGCAGAGCCTATGTTATATGTCTCACCCTCGTTGCTGTATCAGGGCCCCATGCATGACTGGAAGTCCTTGGTGTGTGGGCAAGGGCACCTTCAATGAATCCCTCTGCGTAGTCTGTGGTCCTCTGCACATTTAGTTTGTTCATCACCACTTTTAACCCCTTTAACCTCAGTCTTAATCAGTTATTTAACCTCTTTGCGCAGAGCCTCTGTTATATGTCTCACCTTCGTTGCTGCATCCGGGCCCCATGCATGGCTGGAAGTCCTGGGTGTGGGGGCAGGGGACGCTCAGGTCCAGCTGGGCCTTCAGCATGCGTTGCCTCATGCGGCGTCCCTTGTCACAGCTGGACGAGCTGCAGGCCGACCAGGGGGACCAGTTGGAGTAGATGCACGTCTCCGGGGTGTCATCTGAACCACACACACACACAGAGACACACACAGACACAGACGCAGACACAGACACAGACACACACGCGCACGCACGCACGCACGCACGCACGCACGCACGCACACACACACACACACACAACACAAGCACGCACACACACACACACACACACACACACACACACACACACACACACACACACACACACACACACACACACACACACACACAGAAAAAAACATGAACTAAAGCATAAACAGGGACCAGTTGGAGTAGATGCACGTTTCCGGATTGGAGGAGGAGGAATTTCACATCACACTCATGCATGCACACGCACACACACGCGCACACACACACAAGGCAAGGCAAGGCAAGTTTATTTATATAGCGCATTTCATACACAGGTGCAACTCAATGTATTTCACAAAGTTAACAAATGTAAATGAAAGGAAACAGGGAAGAAAGAAGGAAATAACACACACACGCACGCACGCACGCACGCACGCACACACACACAAACACACACACAGAAAAGTGCATGAACTCAAGCATGCATGCACACACATACGCACCCACATACACATGCAAACCTATTCTCTGAAAAAACATACACAACCAAACATGCATACAAACATCAAGATAAGAATTCAACCACACGCACGCACACAGACACACGCGCACACGCGCACACACACACACACACACACACACACACACACACACACACACACACACACACACACACACACACACACACACACACACACACACACACACACACACACACACACACACACACACACACACACATTTTCGCTCTCTCTCCCCTTCACACACATCCCAACCACCCACGCACAAACACATTCATGTGCTTATTTTTCTTCTGATAAGTTTCAAGGACGCCAAAGTATTTCCTGCAATCACGGAAGGTCAGAAAGTGGTATCTCACTCCCATTCTCTCTCTCTCTCTCTCTCTCTCTCTCTCTCTCTCTCTCTCTCTCTCTCTCTCTCTCTCTATCTCTCCCTCTCTCTCATACAATCTCTTTATCCCTATTACCGTGCCCTAGCAATAGACATCGTCCTCCGTTCTGACGAGAGCACACGGCCTTGGCTTTCAGCAGTGAGAGTAGAGCACAGAAATATCCTGCCCCGCTAACTGCAACGTCTGGACTGGAGAAATCAGCAGAGGCCTGTAATTTGCGGTGTGTGTGATTGTAAATCATATATTAGGGCCCCCTAGTTCTCCATGCAGTGGAGGTGTGTGTGTGTGTGTGTGTGTGTGTGTGTGTGTGTGTGTGTGTGTGTGTGTGTGTGTGTGTGTGTGTGTGTGTGTGTGTGTGTGTGTGTGTGTGTGTGTGTGTGTGTGTGTGTGTGTGTGTTAGTGCTGTGCCTGTGTTTGCATTGGTGTGAGAGAGACAGAAAGAGCTAGAAAGAGACAAAGGATTGTGCATATCTCTGTGTGTGTGTGTGTGTGCGTACATGCATACTGTATGTGCGTGAATGTATTTGTTGGATGGACCCTGCATCTTCTTATCTCGACAGGAGAGGGAGCCATCAGAGAAATTAACCTAGGCTACATGAAACTCTCTCTCTCTCTCTCTCTCTCTCTCTCTCTCTCTCTCTCTCTCTCTCTCTCTCTCTCTCTCTCTCTCTCTCTCTCTCACACACTTTCTCTCCTTCCTTAATTAAACTGTCTCCTAGCCGTGCACTTTCTCAAAATGAGGCGGTGAGCAAATTGAATAAAACACAAACACACACACACACACTGTGGCTACATACCTTCCTTGGGCTCCTCGGGAGCAATATCCGCCACGATATCGTCCACCGTGTCCGGGACGATATTACACTGCTCTCCCTGCGGACGAGAGAGAGAGAGAGAGAGAGAGAGAGAGAGAGAGAGAGAGAGAGAGAGAGAGAGAGAGAGAGAGAGAGAGAGAGAGAGAGAGAGACAGAGAGAGACAGAGGAGAGAGAGAGAGAGAGAGAGAGAGAGATACATAGAGAGAGAGAGAGAGAGAGAGAGAGAGAGAGAGAAAGAGAGAGAGAGATAGAGGTAGATAGATACACAGAGAGAGAGAGAGAGAGAGAGAGAGAGAGAGAGAGAGAGAGAGAGAGAGAGAGAGAGAGAGAGAGCATGGTTGAGCATCACAGATACAGATCTGCAATTTGGCATCTGATCTCTATCAGGTGTGGGAGATAAATTGGAGGAAGCAGGAGGACAGATAAATTATCAGACTATATGTATGTAGCCTTGTATACATATGTTAAGGTGTGTGTATGAAACACTGTATGTGATTAGCTTGTTTATGTTTGCCCATATATATAGTATGTACAGTGTGTGTGTGTGGTGTGTGTGTGTGTGTGTGCACGTGTGTGTGTGCACATGCTTTCTACGTGTGTATTTTACATGTGTGTACTTGTCAGTAAAGACCAAATGTGTATGGTACTGTTTGTGTGTTTTAACGTGTTTACATGTATACAGTATGCATTGGTTTACCGGTGTCCTTGGACGTGTGTAGGAAAGCATGCTTGCAAAGCTTGTGGACAGGCGTGATAGTATAGAGTTCTTCAGTAACGCGGAAGCATGTAGTAGATTGTAGTCTTTCATGTTAGCATTTAAGGACTTCCTGGTTCGTATCGGCTTCCGGCCTCCATTGGGAATGAATAGGGGCCAGTTTCAAATAAGCTCCGAGTGCAAGCACGCGCTTAGCAAACCCCCGCAAACTGTCGAGGGTGTTAAAAATAGGCTGTAGGTATGACATGGTTGATCATTTTGTGTCAAACTTCGACATAAATACGATGTTGCGTCCATATGCTAAACCCGGAAACTTTTGGCGACTACAGAAGCGGCGCCTGTATCTAACGTCATGTACGTGCGGAGGGTTGTACCCATGGCAACCAAAGGAAAGTATGTAGTTCGGAAGTTTTAATGATCAGAGAGGGGTTAGCAATATTGAATTATAATCGTCATGATTTAACATGTGAATACACCAACATGATGATACGATCCGTTCCACTAATGAGAAAGGGATGCGGGGACACGCCAATGTTCGTTGTTGGCGTGCAACTTATATTTTTGCCAAACCTGAATCTCTATGGCGTGTTGCAATGTAAAAAAATCGCCATAGAACCGGAAGTCCAAACGCCGCATACAAGTTGACGTCAACGCTGAAGAACTCTATTACACTGGGAGGCAGTATACCCACAATCCCTGTGGCCAGAAGCTGAGATGCCTCCCAGATGTGTGACTGACACAGAGGAAACATCTGCGCTTTACCAACCCTAGTTACTGTAAAATCGCTAGGGTTGTCGTATCGGATCGGATGGATCGGATCGGCTGCCGATATTGGCAAAAAAATGCGGATCGTTATCGGATCGGCAGGCACGGAAAAATCTGATCCATAATTCGATCCATTTTCCTGTTTTGTGTTTATTAATATTTGAAAAAACAGGTCAGTTTCTCATTAAAAACCATTGTGTATTACTCAAATTCACCTAATTCAGTTGGCTAGTTGTTACTAAGAGTAAAAACCCTTTTCAACATGACTGTGACAGCAAAGTAAGTAGGCTAAATAACTTTCAACTTAAATACTCCGATAGGCCGGTATCGGTATCGGCCGGTATCGGAATCGGATCGGAAGTGAATTAAAATATCTGTATCGGATCGGAAGTGCAAAAACCTGGATCGGGACATCTCTAAAAATCGCTAGGCCTTTTTGACAAGGACCAGCTCCAAAGCTCCCTCTCTCTCTCTCTCTCTCTCTCTCTCTCTCTCTCTCTCTCTCTCTCTCTCTCTCTCTCTCTCTCTCTCACTCACACACAAACATTTGGTCCATGACTGTAAAATCGCTGGGCCTATTTGACAAAGACCACCTCAAGAGCGCACCCTCTCTCTGTCTCTCTCTCTCTCTCGGTCTCTCTCTATCTCTCTCTCTCTATCGGTCTATGGCTCTGGGGGATAACATTATGGGGATTACGGACACATGTTTGTGGAGGGGGAAAGGGGAGAACATGGCACGCAGGGCACAGGAGACATGTGTGGGGAGTACTGTAAGTACACTTGTGAGTAAGTGAATGAAGTGAGTGTGTGTGTGTGTGTGTGTGTGTGTGTGTGTGTGCGTGTGTGTGTGTGTGTGTGTGTGTGTGTGTGTGTGCGCGTGTGTGTGTGTGTGTGTGTGTGTGTGTGTGTGTGTGCGTGCGTGTGTGTGTGTGTGTGTGTGTGTGTGTGTGTGTGTGTGTGTGCCTGTGCATGCATGTGTCCGTGAATGTGTGCATGTTTGCTTGCAGAGATTATTCGCCCCACAGCGGCTATGAGTCAGTCAGGCCTATAAGAGCCTCAATCATGACACCTGAAACAGCAGCAGGAGCAGGGAGGCGTTTAGTGTGTGTGTGTGTGTGTGTGTGTGTGTGTGTGTGTGTGTGTGTGTGTGTGTGTGTGTGTGTGTGCGTGCGCGTGTGTGTGTGTGTGCGCTGGCTGCCAGACATGCACCACCTGATGATTATGGGCCATTACTGCAATCACTCTCACCTGCTCTTATATGTCTTTGAGGTCACCTGCAAATGTATGTTTAAACACACCACACAGTGCTCTTCTATCTACTGATCAACCCTTCGCACGGAAAATCACCACACCGCAGCCTCTTGCGTACATGCTAGTTTTTGAGGTCACTTTCACACATGTGCAGTGCACTATGTGAGCACAATGCTGCTCTATCTACAGATCAACTCTAAGCAGGAAACATCAGCAGCGTATGCGTCACTTAAAGCCCTTCGTGTAGAACCTGTCTCATAACCAGGGCTATGAATTAACTTTTCTCATCACTAGCCAAATTTGGCCTGTAGATGTTAATCACCCTAGCCAAACATATACTTGCCATCAGTAAAAGTGTCTAGTAGTGAGATCTCTCTTCTACCAACCAAACTGGATTTTCACGAGCATTTGGTCGGTTGGATGGTGTTTATTTACAGCCCTGATTATAACCTTACTGTCACCACAAGTGTAATGACCAAGTCCTAGTTTGTTACTTAAGAATCTATCTCAGCAATATCAACGTTATGGTGTAATGTCATTGTTATACGTAATGTGGTCATGATGTAGTTTCAGTTTCAGCAAAGAGTCAGTTGCCTGATGGGCTTCGGATCAGAGGGTTGCATGTTCAAATCCCACCCGTCCACTCCCTACTGCACTTCATGGCTGAAGTGCCCTGGAAGCAAGGCACCTAACCCCATATTGCTCCAAGGACTGTAACAATTACACTGAACTTAAAAAAAGAATTTAAAGTCATTTTGGATTTTTAGAAAAGCATTAGCTAAGTGTAATGTAAAGAAATGTAAAAGAGTGAATGGGGCCTTTGATCGTCCCATCTGTAGAAAGAGGCTACCGAGTTTGGGATTTTGTCTCGCAACATTCTGTGTGTTTACTTCTTCCTTCTTTGTCATTTTTTCCCTTTTGATTTTGTTTTTCATCCCTATTCATATCAAAAATTGATTCTGGATGAAACCTGACCTGACCTCAGATAAAAAGAAAGTTAACTGCAAAATATCATTCTATGATCAAAATATAAGCAACTGTAGTTTTATTTTTACTGCAATCTGATGTGAAGTGCAGACATAGTGCCGATGATGATAATGGAGGACGGAAATCACTTTTCGGAGGCTTTAGCACTCTATGTTTTCAATCTGCAGGGCGAGACATGTCATCAAAAATGGTGTCGGGCTAGATTGGCTGTATTACATCTAAGTGTGTGTGTGTGTGTGTGTGTGTGTGCATATTATATCTAAGTGTGTGTGTGTGTGTGTGTGTGTGTGTGTGTGTGTGTGTGTGTGTGTGTGTGTGTGTGTGTGTGTGTGTGTGTGTGTGTGTGTGTGTGTATTACATCTAAGTGAGTGTCCTTAATGCATTAGACTAGAGCAGGGGTGTCAAACATACGGCCCGCGGGCCGCATCCGGCCCGCGGAAGGGTTCCATCCGGCCCGGATGTAAAAAAAAAAAAAAAAATTCTTTTTTTTTTTTTTTTTTTTTTTTTTTTTCAATTAAATAACCGAAATGCGCAATTACGGCCCTCGGGGCAAAAATCGAAACCTGCATGACATTAACCCAATGGTCCCTCTGTTACACTGTATATATGTAGTAAAGTGCACCTCACACTTCTATTATAAATAGTGAATTTGTACTGTAACAGGCATTTCATAAAGCTCATATATTATAGACCTCATATATAGAGATAAAATGTTAATACTTCTTATTCGTATTGTATTGGTATTGGTTGTAATTAAATAATATATATAATAGGATTTGTATTGGTTCCTATTAAGCTCAAACTGGAAACGGGATGTTAGAATGCGTGAAAATGCAGGAAATTACATATAAGAAATAAAAAAATTTTGGGTAAACCCCCAGACCCCCTGCCAAAATGAACTGTCCCATATTTAATTAATTGACGGTTGCCAATGAATGAATGAAGTCAAGGAAATTTTGCATAGGATTATCAGTATTGCATTGCTTTCTACATATTCAACACACTTAAAACGTGATAGTACTGAACACTAATCCTCTGCTTTACGTTTTTTTTTTTTTTTTTTTTTGCGATGATGTTACTAATGCGGCCCGCTTGAGGTCCACATGGGTTGTATGCGGCCCCCGGACCAAAATGAGTTTGACACCCCTGGACTAGAGTGTACCTCTCCACTGAAGATAGTCAGTAGTGAAGCGTGAAGAGGAGAGGACGAGCATGAGGATGTGTGTGTCAGAGTGTGTGTGTGTGTGTGTGTGTGTGTGTGTGTGTGTGTGTGTGTGTGTGTGTGTGTGTGTGTGTGTGTGTGTTTGTGTGTGTGTGTGTTTGTGTGTCTGTGCGTGTGTGTTTGTTTGTGTATGTGCATGCGTGCTTATGTGTGTTGATGTGTGTGTGTGCATGCGTAAATTCGTTTGCGTGTGTAGGTGCGCATGAGTGCGTGTGCATGTGCGTGTGTATTTACGAAAAGGAACAGTGGTATGGTACCTTGCGGACGATGCGCTCCACTATCACCCGGAGGCGCCACAGTATGTATGTGTGTGTGTGTGTGTGTGTGTGTGTGTGTGTTAACTTAACTAACTTTACTTTATTTGTTCAGGACATTGCACATTAATGAACATATACATACATGTACATGTAAACATGCCAGATTGTAGCCCAAGGGCTAATTTCCATCTGGTGTCCAATAGTGTGTGTGTGTGTACCTTGCGGGCGATGCGCTCCACTATCACCCGGGCCACAGGGGTGATGGGGCCCCCCTCTGGGTCGTAGAAGGGGCTCTGGGGGTGGTCCAGGCTGGTCAGGGGGCGGATCCTCTCCTGGGGCAGCAGGGGCTTATTGGGGGACTGCAACAGGCAAAAGAGAGAGAGAGAGAGAGAGAGAGAGAGAGAGTGAAGAGAGAGAGAGGGAGAGAAAAGAGAGAGAGGGAGAGAGAGAACATGAGTGAAAGTGAGAGTGAAAGTGAGACAAACAAGACGATGGAAAATCCAGAGTAACATCATATTGAATTAAGTTGACTTGGATTGCTTAAATTGAGTACAGAAGATAGAAACTGAGAGAGAAACCACAGCTACGTATATATTACAGCAGGCAGGGCTGCGTGTTAGCTTGGCAGACTGGGGTCAGTATAGGCCGCTATACTGTTTGTACACAGATGTCACGTAATCGGGCTGCATGCAATTGTTGGAGCGAAATCTGCAATCTTACACACATTTGTAAAGAAACTAGGGTTACACTTTATTTGACGCCGGCTTGGTAATGGATGACATAACAGTGTCATAATAGTGTCAAAACCGAGTCATAAACATGGTGTCAGTGTCATATATGTTTTATGGTCATGAAAAGCTGACATTGTTAGAGCGGTCTTTGCCATAACCGAATGGTATGTGGTGTGGTGCGGTGCGGTGTGGTGTGGTGGAGTGCGGTGTGTTGCGGTGTGGTGTGTTGTGGTGTGGTGTGGTGGAGTGCGGTGTGATGTGGTGTGGTGTGGTGCAGTCTGGTGTGGTGTGGTGCAGTGTGGTGTGTGTGTGTGTGTGGTGCGGTGCGGTGTGGTGTGGTGTGGTGTGGTGTGTTGTGGTGTGGTGTGGTGGAGTGCGGTGTGATGTGGTGTGGTGTGGTGGAGTGCGGTGCGGTGCGGTGCGGTGTGGTGTGGTGGAGTGTGGTGTGGTGTGGTGTGGTGGAGTGCGGTGACTTGCGGTGTGGTGTGGTGTGGTGTGGTGTGGCACGCTGCAGTGTGGTGTGGTGTGGTGCGGTGTGGTGTGGTGTGGTGGAGCGGGCAGGGCTGACTCCGGTGACTAATGACCAGGGTGGCAGGCAGGCTGTGCGCCTTAAGCTGCCTTAGCTACTCCTCACTCCTCCTGATTTACTATACCTGCCAACTACTACTGCTGCACAGTAAAAAAAGCTGTGCTAATTCAACAGTCACAGAGTCAATTTAACATCTGGCCCCTCTGTAGCAGGGGCCTGACACATTGTCTGCTACTACACTGCTGTCAGGTTTGTAGCAGGGGCCTTTTGCTACTTACTATCTCTTCTCACTGACTCATGTGGTTATTCCAAGTGTGGATGGATGGACGGATGGACGGATGGATGCATGGATGTATGTATGTATGGATGGATGGATGGATGGATGGATGGATGGATGGATGGATGGATGGATGGATGGACAAACATAGAGACAGACACAGACAGACAGACAGACAGACAGACAGACACACAGGCAGACAAACAGACAGAGAGGAAAGTAAAAAGACAGACGTGCAGACAAACAGGCAAGCACACAGACAATGACAGACACAATACAGAAAGAAAACCAGACACACAGATACTGACAGGTATTCCACCTGCTTTTAAAAGTTCAATGTGCAGTATAGAATTTCTTTCATCCCCCACACTACACTCTCTCCAACCACAAACAGGTTCACATGTGTGCTGCCTGGCTGCCTTCGCGCTTCAAAGAGCTCAAATGTCATCCAGGACCACGTGACTCATGTTGGAAAGAGCAAAACATGAAGCCTCCTTCCAACATGTTCCTGACATATTTTCAGATTTTACAGAAAATATAAAGCATAAATCCCAATTCATGGATATAAAAATAAAATGATAACTTAAACTGCTAATTGATTTGTTTGCTTTTATATGGTATATACGTATGTATGTATGTATGTATGTATGTATGTATGTATGTATGTATGTATGTACAGGGCCGCTGACAGCTTTGGCTGGGCCCAGGACAGTGTCCTCTGAAAGGGCCCACAACCCAATACAGTCAATGTAATGAAGACCCAATTATGGGCCCCAATCTCCCTGGGCCCGGGACAACTGACCCCTTTGTCCTCCCTTGTCAGCTTCCCTGTGTATGTATGTGTGCATGTATGTATGTATGTATATATGTATATTTGCTTTGTATACACTTAAGAAAGTCAAATTTAAAAGTCATGGTGTTGGTCTGACCATGTTATCCAACACTGTGCGATCTGGCTCTTGATTGTGATTGGCTGATAGCCGCTGTAAATCGGGCGTAAACACACACACCATTTCAAACCATGATTCTCCGCTTCGCATCATGATACAACTTCCCTTACCTGTTATAAATTGAACACAAACCCACGGCCTCTAGTGGCTTATTGCTTAACTTGAATGTTGAATTAACATTGAAAAATAGACTGTGTAGCCCCTTAATGCACGGCGCCGTACCACCTGAGGCACGCTGTAATAGTCATTGAAAGGCTAATTACCATAGTACTACGCTGCTATGACATAATACAGGGCCTTTAGTAATGCACTACAACTCCGTCATTGCCATCCTGATAACAACAAATTTATAACGCCATGTTTTAACGGGTTAATATAAAACTCCGGCATCATCTGTTTTGTGTGTGTGTGTGTGTTGACGCCAGCAGAGGGCAGGCCTACAGTATGGTGCTGTGAGTGAGTGAGGCCC
Organism: Engraulis encrasicolus; assembly: GCF_034702125.1. Classification (NCBI taxonomy): domain Eukaryota; kingdom Metazoa; phylum Chordata; class Actinopteri; order Clupeiformes; family Engraulidae; genus Engraulis; species Engraulis encrasicolus. The sequence continues at coordinate 16,795,094 of NC_085860.1, forward strand.
CCCTGGATGCTGTGCATATTTACATAGCTCACACACTCACACACACACACACACACACACACACACACACACACACACACACACACACACACACACACACACACACACACACACACACACACACACACACACACACACACACACACGCTAATGCTGTTTAGTCTGGAAGGCAACTTGGGTAAATATGGGCGTCTTAATGGGACCCATAACAACACACACACACTGAATGTGCTACAGTGTGTGTGCTTGTTTGTTTGTGTGTGTGTGTGTGTGCTTGTTTGTTTGTGTGTGTGTGTGTGTGTGTGTGTGTGTGTGTGTGTGTGTGTGTGTGTGTGTGTGTGTGTGTGTGTGTGTGTGTGTGTGTGTGTGTGCGCGCGCGTGCACACTGTGGGTTTTTTTCGACTCATAATTTATTTTTTCAGAGCATGGCATGTGTTTGTTTGTTTGTGTGTGTGTGTGTGTGTGTGTGTGTGTGTGTGTGTGTGTGTGTGTGTGTGTGTGTGTGTGTGTGTGTGTGTGTGTGTGTGTGTGTGTGTGTGTGTGTGTGTGTGTGTGTGTGTGTGTGTGTGTGTGTGTGTGTGTGTATTTGTGTGCGCATGTATTTTTTTCATCTCATAATTTGTTTTTTCAGAGCGTGGCATGTGTTTGTTTTGGTTTCCACCAGGGAGCCTGGCCGCTTGTGTATTCACGCAGCCTGAGAGAGTCCCAAATGTGATTTCTCCCGAGTCAGCTGTGGGACCTAGCAAGCAGTACACGAGGAGCGACTATAGCTCTAACACAAAAATAATACAAAAATACAGGAAAAACTGTTGGTAACAGCTAATTTCACTCTCCCTTCTTCATCAGTTAGGTATTAATACCATGCTTACATGATACCACAGGGTTAGGACTTGCATTAGGTATGTCCAGTGTGAATCTACAGTATAATATTAGATGCTGTGTTGATATTATACAGTAAAAAAAATGAATCTTTTAAAGTGCAACCGGATGTTTTACATTGCTTATGAGTTTGGAGAGCAGTGGTGGACAGTTTTCAGTCAGTGTTTACAAACGCAAACACCACATGAATGCAACTTTGGGTGTGCGCCATCATTGCAACATATCCAACACAACTTTGCTGAATTTACCAAACCACACATAAGTGCCTTGAATAAGAGTGTCTGGTAAGTGACATAATGTAATGGAAAGGGGAGCCGTGTCTTTATAGTGTAGTTTATGGCTACCGGTATGTCTCCTTTGGGGTGGTGTTGTAGGTCATTATGACTACTGGTATGTCTCTTTTTTTATGGGGGGGGGGGTTGTTGCAGGTCTGAACCACTAGGATACATAGTGAATAACTAGGCATCTCTTTCACATTCACATAGTCTACTACAAGTCACATTCACATAGTACAAGGCTTGCGTGCAGCACGGGGACGGGGCAGTGAGAGCGTGAGCGGTTCGCAGGCTGTCCAGTTGTCCTTTTTACACGGGCAGTCTGTGTGCGCGGTCTACGAATGGGAATCAGCATCACGCCCCAGCCTTCCAAGACTTCCCAGACGACCATACATTTCAATGGGAGCCCACTAACAGTACGCTCACACTTGCGCAGAAAATACACTTGTCTTGTATTTTCAAGTTGCCCTCGTCCACGCTACCGCTTGTGGGCCCATCCTTGCGCCACACTGACAAGCTGACGCTTTACAGGGTATTGGATACAGACCCTGGAGCAATGTGGGGGTAGGTGCCCTGCTCAAGGGTATTACAGCCTTGGATGGATATGTGTAGGGAGAGGTAGGGGTGGGATTCGAACCTGCAACCCCCTGATCTTAACCCCTTAGCGCAGCACTATGGCTCTCTGTAATGTCACAGCAATGTTGTTATGATGTAGTTAAGCATGTTCAGCAAGTGAATAGGGTCGCCGGCGACCCCTGCTGCAGTAAGAGGCTACGTCTCTTTCCCTAACCACATAGTCTTTACCTCGTAGGTGACCCCGCTGTCAGTGCCGGCATCCCAGGGAATGAGGTCCTGCGTCAGCCGCTGCACCCAGCCGCACTCCTTGGTGCACAGGTCCTCCGCAGACAGGCCCACGTTCCAGTCGGGGCTGGGGCCCAGCATGGTGAGGAAGGACATCAGGTGCCTCACACGGTCCACGGAGAATTCGGCAGAGGGGGCCGCCCGGCTGGAGGTGAGAGGAGGAGAAGAGATAGGAGAAGGGGGAAGAGGAGGAGTGGAGGAGTGGAGTAGAGGAGAGGGCAAAGGGAGAGATGGGGAAGAGGAGGGGTGGAGGAGAGGAGGAGAGGAGTGGAGGATTGGGTGGAGGGAGAGATGGGGAGAGGAAGGAGGTAGAGGTGAGGAGAGGAGGAGAGGAGGAGTGGAGGAGAGGGGAAGAGGGAGGGATGGAGAGAGGAGGAAGGGAGGTGAGGAGGAGGAATGGAGGAGTGGAGGAGTACAGGAGAGGGCAGAGGGAGGGATGGAGAGAGGAGGAAGGGAGGAGAGGGAGAGAGGGAAAGCGGAGCAGAAGTGAGGAGAAGAGGGGCAGAGGAGGAGTAGGGGAGAGGAGGAGAGAAGGAGGGAGAGAGGGAGGAGAGGGGCCGAGGAGGAGTGTAAAAGTTAGGGTGACCATAGTAAAATGTTTGTAAGTTATATTAGAGGCATGTACTGTAGATATTATCGAGTCAGTGACTCCATGGCCTTAGTTAATTACTATAATGCATTGCTTTCTGCTGTAACAGTCATGTAAGGCAGTGGTTCCCAACCTATGGGTTGTGACCCAACCTGTGGGTCACCAAAGATCCACAGTGGGTCGCGAAGCCCTCTTGTTTTTAAGGGCTTTTATTTTAATACCATACTTAGCCCATGTTGAATAAATGACAAAGCATTTAAACTGATGCATAGAAGCAATAAATTGTAAGTGATACATTAAACATTTATTCTATATTTGACCAAAGACAAATTGAGTAATAAAATTATAACTAATGAGTTTTCACAGGAAACAGAGCATCATCCTCTCGGTTGGGTCACCAACGCATAGCCTACCAACCGGCCTGGCAGAGAAACAATGTCATCCCGACAAGCCTTGCACTACTGACTACAAGAGGTCACGGACACCAGATGAATGGGGACCATCACAGTGTTGCCTATAGCGTGAGGTGAGAGCATGCAGTTTTGCCACCCGCGATGTAGTCTCATCTCATCTAGCACCGTATCCACCCGGAGCCTCGGACACCGCACAGCTGTCTGCTTTGTAAAGCGACGCGTCCAACTCTCGCCTCGATCGACACATCTATGGACAATCTGACATCTATGGACATTTTCTATAGGCCTACTGCTTATTTATTTAATGTGTGTATTTATGTTCACATTTTAAGTCTTATGATCTCTGCACGGTGTGGAGTTGTACCAGAACCGTCATTTCACTACAAGCTGTAACCTTGGTTATGGCTTTGTATGTGACAAATAAACTACTCTACTCTACTCTACTCTACTCTCTACTACTCTAAAAATGTAGTGCAATGCCTTACATTATAAATATAGTAATATTGTAATATTAGGGATTACTCTGGAAAGCCAATGTTATCAGTAATGCATTACAGTTTTTGAGTTAATTGCCAAAACTGCTTAGCACTTCGATGGGCATCCTTCTGACAACCCTGTGGTCCCTCAAGCTTTATATTAAATTATGAAAGTGTATGTGCGCCTTATCTAAAAGTGCTTGTCTGCCTTGGAGAGGCATATCATTTCGTAGCATTACAACAGAGTTGTATCTTTGTACCACAGTGACTGATGCTTTCATTACTGTGCACAGTGCTTGCTACTGTACTTGCTGGATTGCTCATAATAATAATAATAACTTGGTTTTATATAGTGCCTTTCAAGGAACCCAAGGTCGCTTTTACGTGGGGGGGGAGGGGGGGGGTGAAGGGGCAGGGGGAAGGGCCAGTGAAGTTAAGGTCCATATGACTCTGTGAATAGATGGGATTTAAGGTGCTTCTTGAGGCTTCTTCAGGGGCCATTGCCTTTGTAAGCAATAATTATATTATCTCAAGTAGGGCGTGTGGATGGATTTGGATATCTGTCCAAAGTGGAAAACAAGCAGGCTACAGCAAACACACAGCATACCAGGGTGAGTGCAAGTAGAACAAGTTAAGAGAGCAAGTACATGTATGTTTAATGAACAGAGGGGATTTTGTTTTAAAAGATCTTCTGCAAAATGCAGAGATCTGCCCATGCTTTTCAGGCTTGTTGCACCTCTGAGAAACCACTCAAGAGACCAGTTTCATCTCTGATTACCATAGACATTGTAACAAGTAATTAGCTATAAACTTTTTCAAACTCATTTAAGTACAGTATAGAAGATAATGTATAAACTTTTAAAACCTTTTACGGAACAATCCATTAGATCATCACCTCTGATCGCCAGAGTCATTGTGAGGAGCAATTAGCCATAAACTTCTTAAAACTCATTAAAGGAGCAGATAATGTCTATGACCCTTGAAAAAAAACAATCCATGCAGCACGGATACACACAGACCCACCATGCAGCGTAATGGATCAAGTCTCGTGTAATATTCATGATGTTTACGTGGCCACTTGAACTCTGCCGGCGTCGCGGAGCCACTGCCAAGATTGATTCTGAGGGTTTCTTGCCAGAAGAAGATGGAGAGGCCTATACTGCTCGGCACCACCAGGACTGGGGGGCAAGGCAAATCTTAAATAACACATGAAACTCGGCTGCAAGGAAGTAGGGGGGTGGGGGTGGTGGCGGGCTAGGGTTGGACTGGCCATCTAGCATAGCGGGCATTTCCCGGTGGGCCCCTATTTTCAAATATTTTTATTTTTTTACTATTTTTTTACACTTCTAAAAATAGGGGCCCATGAGGGTGCAGAGCCCACCGGTGAGTAAGCTCTGCTCTGATCATTATGAAATTAAAGTGCCCGGGCCCTATTTCTCCCCCATGAAGGGCCCCTTTAAGCTAAAAGTGCCCGGGCCCTACTTCTCCCCTAGACTAGCCCTGGCTGTGGGTCGTTCGTTCTGCTGTGCACTCATGGTACCAAAGCCCGAAGCAGGAGTCTGGCACCAAACTTTTAATGGGCCATAAACCAAACCGAAAAACAAATAATGAAAGAAGGAAAGAAAGAAATAAGGAAAGAACGAAACTAAATAAAACTCCAGACCCAAAACACCACCAACAACTACAACAGCCAGAATGAGAAGCCACCTGGAGCTGTTCTCTTCTGTGAGAGGTAGAGGATGTTTTTTTCCGTTTTGTTTCATTTTATTTATATATTTTTCTCTCCCTCCCTGTACAGCACCTGGAGGAAGAGAGGAAGAGAGAGGAGGGAGAGACCTGCGTGGCCCTCAACACGGTGCAGCCGTTTATCTCCTATCCCCCCCTAATCCCACAAAAATAATGAGCTGCTTGGCAAACTGCTTGCATCGAAAAACAGAGAGAAAATTGGCTAGGCTTAATTGACAGTTTGATCCGCTCCCTATACCGCCCTCCACACCCCACCCCACCACACCCCACCCCACCACAGCCCACCCCTAGAGCAGGTCAACTGGATGTCCTGATAGAATGAGGCTGGGAGGCTATGTGATGTGGGGGGTATGGATGCTATTAACCTCCATTGGCACAGCCCCCCAGGACAGCGTCAGCATGGAAGCTTTCCATCGCTCGCAAACACAACAGCTCATCAAATATTTAACGGCTCATTAATGAGGTTTTAAGGGAACATCCTTAGCAGCCAGGTACTGAAAAGACAACACGGCTGCTGCTGCTGCTGCTGCTATAACCAAGGCAATGATGCTTAAGGATCACTGAGCTGGAAATGTAGGACAACCTGAGAGAATGGCATGCAACATACAAAAAAAAACGATGAATAATTGAGCAGAGACAAATACTTTGCTTTCCACATTGTCAAGTTCCCATGATGTTTCATTTAATGATGTGATTGTTTAATAAATTACTATTTCATTTAAATGACAAATGTTTATTAATAAATAACTTATTTACGATCTGCATTTCACTTTCAATGGAAGGTTCATAAATAGCTCAGCAGAACTGAAGAGTGTAGACGGCCAGACTAGACTAACTGTAGGGCTACAGAGACGACAGGAAGGGAGAAAGGGATGGAAACAGAAATAAACACAAACACACTTAAACATTGAGGGGTGTGTGTGTGTGTGTGTGTGTGTGTGTGTGTGTGTGTGTGTGTGTGTGTGTGTGTGTGTGTGTGTGTGTGTGTGTGTGTGTGTGTGTGTGTGTGTGTGTGTGTGAGAGAGAGAGAGACAGAGAGAGAGAGAGAGAGAGAGAGAGAGAGAGAAAGATGGGGAAGACAGAGGAAAGAGAAGAGAAGAGGAAGACAGAGGGGTCTGGTGGAGCACAGTACTGTACGGCCAGCAGACGTACATGTTGAGGGGGTGCCAGGCAGAAAGAGAAGGAAGACAAAGAATGAAGGAAAGAGAGAGAGAGAAAGAGACAGAGAGAGAGAGAGAGAGAGAGAGAGAGAGAGAGAGAGAGAGAGAGAGAGAGACAGAGAGAGAGAGAGAGAGAGAGAGAAGAGAGAGAGAGAGAGAGAGAGAGAAAGAGACAGAGAGAGAGAGATAGAGAGAGAGAGAGAGAGAGAGAGAGAGAGAGAGAGAGAGAGAGAGAGAGGGAGAGAGAGAGACTGAGGCAAAGACAGAGACAGAGACAGAAAAGGGAAGGACAGAGAGAGAGAGAGAGAGAGACAGAGACAGAGACAGAGACAGAGACAGAGAGACAGAAATGGCTGGAGACAGAATACTTACATGTTGAGGGGCTGCCAGGCCGGCCACTGAGCCTTGGTCTTAATGACTGTCATCACGTCATCCCCCTGCAGACACAGACAGGAGAGAGGGGGACAGGAGGGGGAGGGGTAGAGAGAGAGCAGAGGGTTAGAGTTCATCAGCTCTGATATTACTTCTTTATTTGGATTGACAGATATAGTTTTTATCATGGCACAATCCAAATGTGGCGTAGAGGAGTCTTACACAGCACTAGAAATCTTCTGTTCATGACGTTCAAACACCTGTGCAAAGGCAGACTACAAGACAGGATGGCACACATGCCACATAGCACATACAGCACATTCTCACATTAAACACAAGCAGAGACTGAGCATACACACATCTCTCTCTCTCTCTTTTGCGTGCACACACTTGCAAGCACAAACGTACACACAAACACACACACACACACGCACACACACACACAAAAACACGCACACTCACACGCACATGCACGCACACGCACACATAAACCCACGCACACACACACACACACACACACACACACACACACACACACACACACACAGGTGTGAGAGGAAGCAAGAAAGACATTAGCAAACAACATTTATTTCACGGTCACATAATTCTGATGGACCCAGACATATTGGAAGCAATGACATTCAGTGGCAGATAAAGAAGTGCTGAAATCAACAACCGATGGAGGACTGGGGCTTGTTGTCCTCACACTATCTCAGTGTACAGTCAGCAAGAAGCAGTGGCCGACACGACAATACCCAGTACTCAGCGTGCTCAGAATACATGTACAGCAGTAGCAAAAGTTGTTGAACAATGTCCGGACAGCCAACTACAACAACACTATGTTCAAATTCTGAAGTAGGACTCCAGTCTGAACAAGTAAGTAAGTTTAAAAATGAACTTTTCATGACTCCGAGCCCCTGTTCCAATCCAACTCTGGCTAAACAGAATTCATGAAGTTGTTTAGCATAAATGAATACCAAATTCCTATCCCACTTGGGACGAGGAGCCTCGCATTATGTAACAACATGCTCAGAGTCGGGACGTGCCGAAAAAGACTTGGGCTGCCAATCAAACGTTGAATCCATTGGAAAAGAAGCAGCCTCAAATTAATTCAAAGCTCGGTGCTGGCATGGCACTGTAGGTGTCCTCTCCTCACTAGCCGTGTATATTGCAGTGTGTGTGTGCGTGCGTGCGTATGCGTGCGTGCGCGTGTACGTGTGTGTGCCTGCATGCCTGTGCCCGTGTGTGTGTGTGTGGTAGCAACAGATGCAGATGCCGTTTGTCTGTTTAGCTACTGAAAAATTCACATCCCGTCTGTAAATGCCGCCGTTTGATGTATTACTAAGCAGGGGATTGTGGGGGAGCCTGTTGTCAGCGTCTGCAGTCCCACATGAAAGTAAAGAACAGATAGACCAAAGAGGGCTTGAGAAAAGGCCATTAATTTGGGGACGAGACGAGAGAGAAGGAGAGAAACAATTTTTCGCTCTTGAAAAATGTATAAGGAAATGGAGATCCCTGAAATGAGACGACTCCTCCGTCTGTGGAAATGGGTACAGTAAACAATACTGGAATAGATAGTGAGAAGAAAGAAGAGAGAAGAGAAGAGACAGGAGAGGAACAGAGAAAAGAGAGGAAGAGTGAGTAGAGAGAAGAGAGGAGAGAGGAGAGAGAAGAGAGAAGAGGAATAGAGAAAAGAGAGAAGAGAGGAAAAGTGAGAAGAGGAATAGAGAAAAAGAGGGATAGAGAGAACGATGAACAGCGAGAAAGAGGGATAGAGAGAAAGAGGAATAGAAAGGAAGACAGAGCAGAAAAAGGAGAGAAAAGGGAGAGCATAAGACTCCAAGACTTTTAAAAGTTTATAAAAGGGGTCTTGAATAAAGCAATGAATAAATGGTCCACCGACCGCACTTTTGAATTGCTTTGTCTGTCTGTATCATTACTATCACTACTATCTGTTCTGAGAAATCAGTGAAAATGATGCCATAGCAAGAAGAAAGAAGCAAGAAAGAACGAGTAAGACAACTACATAGAACCACACACACACACACTCACACGCAAGCACGCACATACTCGCAAATGCACACACACACACACTCACAAACGCATGCACGCACGCACGCACGCACGCACGCACACATGCACGCACGCGCACACACACACACACACACACACACAAACACACACACAGAGCACATGTTTCTTTTTTGTCTTCCCCTCTTCCCTCCTTCTCTTTTGAAATACACGGATGGCTGACAGCTCTGAAGTGGTGCTGAAGGGCTGCCCTCCTTAGGGGCTATTTTGGAGTAGAGAGGCAGACAGAGAGAGGGAGCGGGAGAGACTTTAGCCCCCCCAGCTTCAGAGAGGCAGGCAGGGAGAGGGAGAGGCTCTAGCCCCCCAGCCCCAGCTCATCTCGGCTGGGCTAAGAGTGCTCTCCGCTGGCCCCCTGGGGCCTAAACCAGCTCCAGGCCCTGGATGTTACAGCCCAGCTGACCACACACAGACACACAGAGAGAGAGAGAGAGAGAGAGAGAGAGAGAGAGAGAGAGAGAGAGAGAGAGAGAGGGGGGGGGGGGAGATGAGAGAGAGAGAGAGAGAGAGAGAGAGAGAGAGAGAGAGAGAGAGAGAGAGAGAGAGAGAGGGGAATGGGAGGAGGGAGAGAGAGAAGAGAGATATATAGAGAGAGAAACAGAGAGAGAGAGAGAGAGAGAGAGATGGGAGGAGGGAGAGAGAGAGAGGTAGAGAGGTAGAGAGAGAGAGAGAGAGAGAGAGAGAGAGAGAGAGAGAGAGAGAGAGAGAGAGAGAGAGAAACATGTAGTGTTAACACTTAAAGAGTCGGTTTAGCATATTCTAGAGTGAGCTTGTTCCCAGAGTACTCTCTAAGTGTTGAATTAAATCTGTTTTTATTTACGGTGCATGTTTGCTCTGGTCCCTATCTACACTGACAGACAGAACAGACTGTCCGATCTGGTCAACAGACACAGTGTGTCCGTCACACAATGCTCACTCCCTGGCTGCTCACAACACAACACAGCACAGCACAACACAGCACAGCACAGCACAGCACAGCACAGCACAGCACAGCACAGCACAGCACAGCACAGCACAGCACAGCACAGCACAGCACAGCACAGCACAGCACAGCACACTGTCTCTTTCCCACGAATACAAATGGATTGATCCCAACTTATTTTTAGAGCAGCCCGAAGTTGGTCTCACTCACTCTGTTTTTTTTTTTGCAGAATACCTTGAGCTGCATGGGCCTGGGTGATTTTACCCAAAATAAATATGAAAATGTCCCTGATATACCTTGGCAGCAGTGTCAGCGGTAAAGCTATTTCTAGTGTGTATTTGCACGGCAAAGACAAAAAAAAAACATTACAGGAAGGAACACACCCTTCCATACATAATGAATTGCTACGTATAAGATGATTTATGTCATGGGATATTTGAGGTCATATTATTAGAACTTTTTAAAATGAACATCCTTATTGTGATTGGGCATACATCATAGTGCTAAAGTTATGCTGCTGGATATATTCAAACAAGACGCTGTTTTCAACACCTACAGTGCACCATACAATGAAGGGCACTATACAATTGACTATTCAATAAACACAGGTAGAGTGACCATCTATCCGACAATAAAAAGGTGGACATATTTTTGGAAGGGGGGTTTGGGGGTCCTCCTCCAAGTTTCCTAGATGCAATTTCAAGCATTTAAATGCATTTTAATCAACCAGTCGTCCGGTTTAATGCTGTGCCAGATGCCGGACAAGGCAGTGAAAAGATGAACGCTCCGACCTAAAGACGGACATCTGGCCACCATAAACACAGGCACGATACAAAGTAATAATGATTCTCTGTGTAAATGATTCTCTGCGGCAACACTTAGAGAGTACTTTGTAACCAAACACTCACTAAAAGAGGTTACATCAACTTTTTAAGTGTTGATTTAACACTGAATGCTTTCGGTGCAGCAAGCAGCGAGGTGTGGTAAACATGACCCAGTGGCACCTAGGGAAAATCGTTTGCTTGACATTCAGACAATATTGAAGGTCACGATTCAAGTGAAAACTCTGGCAAATCTTTCTTTAGACACGATGGGCATATACCGCCTTGATCATCATGGTTTTAGAGCAGGGGTGCGTTTCTCAAAGGTGTAGTTGTTAGCCAGCTAGCAACTTGGGTAGTTGCCAATGGGAAATTGCATTGGAAACAACAAAGTAGCTAACGTAGTTATCAACTATGGTTTCGAGAAACACACCCCATTATTGTTGTATTATGCGAGACTATATGAGATTGATGAGAGTCTTCATACACCTGACTAGCTCTGTTGATCAATTAAATTAAACCCTTTTGTTAATTAAATTCTCTTTTGATTCAAAACTTTGTAAAATAATATGCAATTTCTTTTTCTTGAACATTCTTTCGTGATGATGAATCATTCAATTATGTTCAGTTTCTCCAAGTTACTGAATTTGTATTCAAATTAGTATTCAGAAGAGCACAGCAAGAGCATAGCTGAGCTGCGTAATATATTCAATAATTAGCCACACACATGCATGCATCATAAAATTCAATAATTGTAACATAACAACACATTTGTCTTGCATGATTAGCAGAGGAAAAATGCTAACCCATTCACATCTGCACCCAATTAAAGTGCATTCACACTGTGTTTCACTCACACAAATCTGTATTATCATAGTCATGGGCATTTATTATTGAGGTAGCTGTCACATTTAATGAGAGATACAAAACTGGCAACTATTAATTATTTTTAATTATGCTTCATCTCCCGTGAGTTTTCCTATCCTTCAGGGTTTCTGTCCTCCATTCAGGTAGATACGGTAAAGAACTCTGTCAAACATTTGACAATCCCACATGGTAATTATTTGTCACCAGAATCTCAACATGAGGAAGAGAATTCATTTTGAACATCTCACCTCTGAATTTCCGCATGTTTCCTCATTATAATAATGTTGATTGCACTAAGTTAAGGGCATCCTATACAGCTCTACCGTATCTGTCATCATTTGTTGATATCATTGTGTGTTCCTGATAAGCGTTTACTTGGTTGTTACCTCTTACTTAATCCTTTGCTCATCACTTGGAAATCATTGCTTTTAAGCTATGTGTCATTGCATCACATTACATTACATTGAATTTGGCAGACGCTTTTTAACCAAACTGACTTACAATCGAGGACATAATCATAGCCGACATCACTAGCAGATACACAGGAAATATACAGAACAAGTGCAGTTGCTAAGTAGGGTTGTTTTTTTTCCTTTACACTGGCTACCTCTCTGTAGGTCTGATTTGTTTCCTTCAGGTTATCTGCTACTTTTCTGTCTGCCTTTCTGTGCATCCGTCTTTTCACCTCCTTCAATTTACGGGTAGGAATGTCTGCAACAGTCATTGCTACCATTGGATCAACAAAGTAAATATTAGTACATGCAAAATATATGCCTATCAAAAGATCATTGCATACAGTATGTAAAGTTGTAACAAGGATTGTAATAGAGGACACAGTGGGCACCTTCAAATACAGACAGACTAGGGCTGCACGTCACGATTATGGAAAAAATGATAATCACGATTATTTGGGTCAAAATCGGAATCACGATTTTTAGCAGAATTTTATTTAAAATGATAACAAAATGAAACAATCAAGAATGAATTATATGAACAAAATAAAACTGAATTGTAACTTAGAAACAGCAGCATGTCACTATGTTCTGGCTTCAAGTACACTCAAACAGGTCACTATTGGCAAGATTAGATCCTGATTGAAATCACGATTTTGATATCAAGATTAAATCACGATTTTCGATTATTTTCGATTAATTGTGCAGCCCTAAGGCAGACAAAAAAACCAAGCACCCCTTCCCTAGTTTTTTTCTCAAAGTCATCATTTCTGTGCAGTGTTAATAATTTCCAGAATCATTTGGCCCTGTCTTTCCCCCGCAGGCTCTGAGCAGTGGCCCCTCCTCTGGTGACTTAAACGGTCGGTGTAATTGTACGTTTGTTTTTTGGACTTTCAAACGCACAAGATGGGGAATGGAAATGAAATGGGAGTGAGAATGGGAGAGTTTCTCTTTTCAAAAGGATTTTTGGGAGCTGTTATGCTTCTGTGCTATTGTTTTCTTTTACCCTCCCCTCTCTGCTATTTCAGCCATGTTCTGACAAAAATACAGAGCTTTTTTTCTTCTTACAATCTAATGACTGAGCCTTGGCACACACACAGAGGGAGAGAGAGGGAGAGAGAGAGAGAGAGAGAGAGAGAGAGAGAGAGAGAGAGAGAGAGAGAGAGAGAGAGAGAGAGAGAGAAAGGGAGGCAGGGAGGGAGGGAGGGAGAGATACAGAGAGGGAGGGAGAGAGAGGGAGAAAGAGAGAGAGAAGGAGAGAGAGAAAGAGGGGGATGGAGAGAGAGAGGGAGGGAGAGAAAGAGAGAGGGAGGGAGAGAGGGGGGGGTGTATTCCCATGGACACTGAAAATGAAAACTACTTTCCTTGTATATAATATATATATGGATATATATATATATATGGATACGCACTCACTATTCTATAGAGGATACATCATTACTGCCATTGTTTCCCTGAATAAAAATCTTGACAATAGGAGGCAGAGATGGAGATGTGATGTGAGAGAGCAATATAGTTTGGTTTCACACCTTATGAGGACACAAACATCCACCAAGACACACACACATGCGTGCCCGCATGCACACACACATGCGCACGCACACAAACGCATGCATGCATGGACGCACCTGCCATCTTTTTCTCTCAGTCATTCTCAGTCTTTAAGACTTCTTTGTCTCATTCACATGCACATCTGTATAGCCCTCTCCGCACAGTACACTCTGTTTCTTTCATTCACACAAGCACCCCTAAAACAGACAACAGCGTGAATGCACACATGCTCACGCACACGTACACGCACACGCACACGCACACGCACACGCACACACACCTTATCCTTTGTACACACAGTGCAAAATGACTAGATCAGTGTTTCCCAACCACTGTGCCGCGGCACACTAGTGTGCCGTGAGAGATCGTCAGGTGTGCCGTGGAAAATTCTTTTTTTTTTTTTGTGAATTCATCGTTATTATCAGCAAATAATGCCTGTCATTTTCTAGTAGCCTTGTGTCTGCTGTTGACTGGCATCCTAAGCATGAAATAATTCCTTATCACTAGGTGGCAGCAGATAGCGAATTGCATTGAAGTATCTTCAGTAGCCCTAACAAAAAACGTCCATCAGCTGCTAGTCAAAACAATCCTCCTGACGTGACTGATAATTAACTTCTTTCATTCTTCATTAAATAGGTCAGAAAACCAAAATCCTACCTTGAAACAGATTTGTGTTTTGCTTACAACCTTACTGAAGTGAGGTAGTGAGGTGGTGGCATGATCGAGCACACAACGTAGTTTGTTGGTCCGCGTGCTTTCTAGTCGAGTGTGAGGATGCCGAGAACCTTCAAGCCAGACTATCCAACTGCTGGTAAGCATAATTAGCCCGGTTTTAGGGAAAGGGGAAAGCGATTACCTCCTGTTACCTCGCGGGGAAACTTGCACCTTTGTCACAAACACCCCAGGCACAATTTCCAATCAGGTTTTTAATAATAATATGACCGTAATATCTTGCATTTGAAAACATCAGATTTCCGCTTTGAGTTAATGGAGCGCTGTCAAATTGTCCGACTTCTTCTGACCGACCTCGTCCTTTTGCAACACTGTGATTGTGGTCAAACAGCATTTTAGGGTGGGCCTTAGCCAAAGGTGAAAGACGCATAGGTTTCACATTAAGATTAAGTGAGTAAAATATATATATTGATATTTTTACATATGCATCTTCAGTGAAATATTTCCCAAATGTTGCTACTGACAGAATAAGCATTATTTTCTGTATTCCCGCTAATAGAATGCTTTTGGACAGAATAACAATTTGTAAATTGTAGGCCTGCTTTGAAGTTTATAGCTTCTTTAAAGCCCATTGGGAAACTCCAACTCTCCAACTCCCATTGTCATTGTGACACAGCACTCCACAGCACACAAGTGAACACTGCACACAACGAAATTGCATTTATGCCTCACCCGTGCAAGGGGGCAGCCCTCAGTGGCGCTCCATGGGGAGCAGTGCGGTGGGACGGTACCATGCTCAGGGTACCTCAGTCATGGAGGAGGATGGGGGAGAGCACTGGTTGATTACTCCCCCCACCAACCTGTCGGGTCGGGAGTCGAACCGGCAACCTCTGGGATGCAAGTCTGACGCCCTAACCGCTCACCCATGACTGCCCTCATAGTAAGAAGTGAACATTAAGTATTTGAAAGAGGAAATATGAAATTTGACTAAAAAAATACAGTTTTGTGTTTATTTGATTGCTATTCAAGACACGTTGTAGCCGCCTATATTAACAATATAGTCATTCTTATCAGAGAATAATTTGTTTTCATTATTTCATCATTTTTGGTTGGTGGTGTGCCGCGAGATTTTTTCAAGGGAAAAAGTGTGCCTTGGCACAAAAAAAGGTTGGGAAACACTGGACTAGATGATATTGCAGAGGGAAGGGAAGGGAAGGGAACTCATGGATGTGATAAGGCGGAGTGTTTTGCCATATAAGGGCTCCCGCGACCTTTTGGGGCGCAGACACCAGCAGTTACAGGTCACACAGGAAAATGTCTCCGCAAAGGTCACACTCAAACGTCCCACACACACCGAACCGTACTGCGGCGGCAAGGTGCCAATATACAGTAAGCATACACACGTACGCACGCACACACACACACACGTACAGGTATATAGGCACAGACACAGAGGCATATGCACATCACACTACACACATTAAGATGTGCACACACAGAATCACGCAGACACAAACATGTGCATAAGCACACACACACACACACACACACGCACACGCACACACACACACACACACACACACACACACACACACACATGCACACACGAATACACACACACACATGCACATTGTAGGACAAACCGCTAAGAATATGCCACAAAGACGTGAATACAAACGCTGACGAGGTGAGACACTGATGGAGAAGAGGAGCTCTCATTGTTTTCACAGCTGCTGAAAAAGCAGCCTACAAAGTCTCGCTCTCCCTCAGTCTGTCTCTCTCTCTCCGTCTGTCTCTCCCTTTCTCTGTCTCCTCTACCCCCTCTCTTCTACCTCCCAATTTCTCTCCCTCATTCTCTCTCTCTCTCTATCCCTCTCCCCCTCTCTCTCCCTTTCTCTGTCTCCTCTACCCCCTTCTTTTCTACCTCCCAATTTCTCTCTCTCATTCTCTCTCTCTCTCTCTCTCTCTCTATCCCTCGCTCTCTCCCCCTCTCTCTCCCTTTCTCTGTTTCCTCTACCCCCTCCCTTCTACCTCCCAACTCCTCTCTCTCATTCTCTCTCTCTCTCTCTACCCCCCCCCCATCTCTCTCTCTTTCTCTCTCGGTTCCTGGACCCTGCACACAACACAGTATATAGCAGCACCATTCAGCCCTGCCCTGCTCTACTCTGCACTGCTCTGCTCTCCTCAGCGCTGGCTCGGTCTAATCTGAGGTGACTTTCCAAAACCCACTGGCTCCCCAACCGGCACCAAGCAAAGTCAGTGCGGTCAGGTCAGCGCCTGCCTACATCACGTCTGCTTACGACCCCCTTATCACCAGCCATAGCCATAGCCAGCCTGCCTGTCCACCTCTCTTGCCTCACCGTTTGTCACCATGTTTAAAAAAAAAAAAAAAATTTTAGAGGCAGTGTCCTTTAATCTCCTACGGCCTACAGATGACCGCTCATGGCCAGCCCAGCACTCACCACCTGAGGGGAAGTGCATTTGTGTGTGAGTGTGTGTGTGAGAGTGTGTATGTGAGTGTGTGTGTGCTCCAGGACAACCACTTCCTGAGGGGAAGCCTGTATGTGTGTGTGTGTGTGTGTGTGTGTGTGTGTGTGTGTGTGTGTGTGTGTGTGTGTGTGTGTGTGTGTGTGTGTGTGTGTGTGTGTGTGTGTGTGTGTGTGAGTCCAAGTGTGCGTAGTGCTCTTGTGCGTAGTGTGTGTCTGCATGTGTGTTGTGTAAGTACGCGCGCATGTGTGTGTAGTGTGAAAAGTGTGTGCACTTGTGTAGGTGTGTGTGTGTGTGTGTATTCATGGAGGACCTCCTGAGTTTGGGTAGTGTAGTGTGTTGCTAAGGTGATAAATGACTTGCAGCTGCAGGTTTGACTTACTGTACTGTACTGCACAGTGCATTTACACCCCATTGAAGGGCAATGTTCTCATCAGAATGGCTGACAGGTGTCCCAACGCTGTAGCGAAACCTGACACCACTGAACCTCCCACTGCTAACTACTGGGTAATAACCAGAGTGCATAATGCAAAAAAATGCCATTGATTGGCTGGCTATGGAGAGACCATAAACTCTCTTCTCCAATAACAAAAAATATTACTTTTAAATATTACTTTTCTTCATAACGCAATACCTGGACAATGTTTGCCACACTAACAAGTACACACACGCAGTGTTTACAGTACTATTCAGTAATACATTTCACTAAGCTAACACATTCACATGTCTACAGAACATTGTAAAAAGATGCTAGATGTTATGATTTAACGAGAAGCATTGGTTCCACAGCAGACAAAGACCCTTCCTCTAGAGAAGGGGGGAATGGCAGAAACAGTTTGAGAACCACAAGCTTATCCACACCATGATGTTGAGATGCCCAGTGGTATTCATCTCCTTGGGGGGGGGGGGGGGGCAGGGGAGAATGAGAGGCTGCCCAGGACGAGGAGCCTGGAAGTCAGGAAGCCTGGGAACACTTTTAATTGGCCACCCTTCAGTTGTCATTCATCACATTTCTTGTTTCTCGCCAAAAAAGGGTGGACTCAGATGTGTAATAATCATGCTGGGTGAGCAATTTTTCTCTCCTTTTGTTTATGTGTGTGTGTGTATGGGTGTGCGTGCCTGTGTGTGCACACGTGTGTGTGTGTGTGTGTGTGTGTGTGTGTGTGTGTGTGTGTGTGTGTGTGTGTGTGTATGGGTGTGCGTGCCTGTGTGTGCACACGTGTGTGCACACGTGTGTGTGTGTGTGTGTGTGTGCGCACGCACATCTGTGTGTGTGTGTGTGTGTGTGTGTGTGTGTGTGTGTGTGTGTGTGTGCACATCTGTGTGGGTATGTGTGTTTACAGGTATAGACGCCTGCGTGGGTATGTGTGTTTGCTTGTGTGTGCATGTGTGCGTGCGTATGTGTGTGTGTGTGTGTGTGTGTGTGTGTGTGTGTGTGCTGTGCAGATTTCGGGAGGCATTGTTTTTTAGTTGGCCAGACGTAATGCTAAGCCTGTGTATTCTTCCCCATTTAGCTGCTCTCGCCTGGGTATGAAATCCCTATCCTTGCAAACAAGCCTCGGTGTGTGTGTGTGTGTGTGTGTGTGTGTGTGTGTGTGTGTGTGTGTGTGTGTGTGTGTGTGTGTGTGTGTGTGTATGTGTGTGTGTGTGCGCGCGTCTGTCGGTGTATGTGTGTGTGTGAGTGTGTGTGTGTGTGTGTGTGTGTGTGTGTGTGTGTGTGTGTGTGTGTGTGTGTGTGTGTGTGTGTGTGTGTGTGTGTGTGTGTGTGTGTGTGTGTGTGTGTGCGTGCGTGTGTGTGTGTGTGTGTGAGTGTGAGTGTGAGTGTGAGTGTGAGTGTGCATGCGTGCACTAGCCTGGGTATGAAATCCCCATCCTTGCTCTCTCTCCAATGTAATCCACTCAGTGGGAGGATGGAGGTGGCTGAATCCATACCAATTAAAAACAAAATCCACAGCTTGTTTAGAGTAAATTGGGAAATGCAGAAATGGTAATAGAATATTACATTTCTTACGTAACTCCCCATGCTTTAGACTTCATAAGAAGAAAAATCTCAAGAATGGTTTAGGGAATCTAAACAAAACAAAACGGATTAGAATCATAGTGCAAGTGAATCTGTCATGTCCGTGTGTTCAATTCCACTGAAAAGCCTTCAGAGGAATTAATCAAAAGTTTTAAGCAAATGAGATTGAAAGCATTTTCACTGCCAAAAGGCATCTTCAGTCCTGTCTTTTCTGTCTGGATTAAAGGTGAACCATTTTCAAATTCCAAAAATGAAGGAATCAACTGCTTTTGACTTTTTTACTACACCCCCGGCGAAAAAATGCAGCGGTAGCCTCTTACCGAAGATGGGCCCATTGACAGGCCTATTCCCTCTTTGCTGAAAACACTCAACTACATCATAACAACATTGCTATGATAATGCAGAGATTCTTAAGTAACCGATTGGTCATTACCATTTTGGTGACAACGAGGTTATAATAGATGCTCTGCGCAAAGGGGTAAATTCAACACTTAGAGAGTACTCTGGGTCCAGATACACTCTAGAAGATGTTAGGGCTCTTTACGTCTTTAATCAACACTGCCTGTCTTGTGTAAGACTTAGTTCAATAGGAAACTTTACGGGCATAATCCAGACCAATCAACGACACATGAAATAGCAGAACGTGAAGAATGGCCAAAAATCACTGTGACTGACAGTTTACATAAGCTGTGGAGATGCATGGGGTGGCTTTTCTTCCCTTCGCTGTTTTGAGAAAAGTTTTTCCCATCTCAAAAAAGCACAATTAAATGGTAATTAGCCTCATAGCTAAGGAACTGGATAATGCTACTGGGCAGACTATTCATAATGCCTCATAATAGTAATTACATTTTCCTGAAATTGCCTTAGCAATTCCAGTGATAGATTCGCATTCATGATTAATATAGTACATTGTATTTTAGAAAAAGTTAATTTATTTGAAATTGTGTTTTTTAGTCATCTGTTTATCTGTACTGGAGCTACAATATACAATTTGATTATGTTTACATTTAGTCACCAAATAAATACACTAAAAACTGCAGTGTTAATTCAACTCTATTCTGAAAAAATCGATACAGCGTTGATTCAACTCTTTAGGGAGTTGAAATTACATGGTTTTAGAGCATATGTGAATTCAAAGTGGTAATTCAGGACTC
Organism: Engraulis encrasicolus; assembly: GCF_034702125.1. Taxonomy (NCBI): domain Eukaryota; kingdom Metazoa; phylum Chordata; class Actinopteri; order Clupeiformes; family Engraulidae; genus Engraulis; species Engraulis encrasicolus. Next base: position 16,814,899 of record NC_085860.1, read on the forward strand.
AAAGTTTAATTTAACATAAAAATAAAATTGGACCATACTTGTATATTCTCAGAATGGTGTTGATTTAACACAGAATTTTCTACTGCAATTATGGTACTATGGTTTTGATTTATGTATTGTATTGTATCTCTTGTGGACCTCGAGTCTGTAATTAATAGTGACATCAACAATAATCGATACGGCAATGCGGAGCAGGGCAATTCAATTCAATACGGAAAGTGCCATAATCGATGCGGATATTTTTTCAAGTGTCAATAACTTCTGTGGATATTTCCGGAGGAAATGAATGTTAAATTAAATAAAAGCACTTCAAAGCATTGAAAACTGCTGTTCAGTATCTGACTGCTTGTATTGCCTCATCATGACAGATGAAAAATTTGCTTTGCCCTCAGTAAAAATGTAATGCATTGCAATGCATCGTAGAATCGAATCCAATCCAATCCAATCTTTACCTCCCGAAACTTAATCGAATCGAATCGAGAGGGCAGTGCCAATGCACACCACTAGTAATTAAGTTTATATATAACTATGGATGGAAAAGGTTATTCTATCAAACCTAAACTTTGACAGCGTATAAAACACTTTTAGTAGACCTACACTAAACTTTGGCTTTTTTTGCACACCTCAGCTGGCAGGTGCGTCGGAGATGGTACCATGGGTCACTCAGTAATAGTTTAAAGAAACTCCCGCACACTGACCATTTCGCTGGCATTGCCTGATGAAGGTAGAACAGTGAAATGGTCAGTGTGCGCGAGTTTCTTTAAACTATTACTGAGTGGACCTCATACCTGTCAACTTTGAGCTCCCAAAATTCGGGAAAATTCCCATATTTTAAGCCAAAATCCGGGAAATTTTCTAAAGGCCAAATTTTGACAGTCAACGGGATGACAGAGACAGATCGGACGGTGCGTTCTACTCTGCTTTTCACAACCGTGCGCGTGCACAGACACATCCTGTCTAAAATCCCCCAGCACACGTTTTACAGCGTGGAGAAAACAATGCAATGAAAACAAAACAATGAAATGAGCGTAATGAGTTTATTCTTGTTGTTTTGTCGCATACGTTGTCTGTTCGTGCAAAACTTCGTGCTGGTACAGGTTGTGATTAGGTTAATCGCATGATTCGCTGTTCCGAGGCTGTTTTATGCGTTGCATGAACTGACGGTTTCTGAGGAAAAGAGTGGGCGCACAAGCGCTACGGAGCTCGAGGTTGACAGCTCGTGTTTTCAAGGAACTTCAATACAATTCTTGGTGGTATCTGGCATACCGTCTTCTGGCAGGTAGCTTGATAAGCAAGACCCTCTCTCTCTTCAAGAGGGGGTGTGGCTCGTCGGACAGGGCCGTGGGTAGCCTATAAACAGCCTATTGGACCGACGGTGTTTTTTGATAATGTGACAAATCCGGGATATTTCCGGGAAACATTTCAAATCGGGTAGAAATCGGGAAATGAGTCAAAATTAGGGAGTTTCCCGGGAAATTAGGGATGGTTGACAGGTATGGTGGACCTACACTAACATTCACTTTCTGAAAACCATTCTAAAACTGAAGCAACTGGCCCTGCTAACAAAACTCACTGACACAGTAATCAACACAAACAAGACTCAAATCAAAACTTTTGCGCCTTCAAAACTGACAAAACAAGCATGCCTGACGGGCCTGCAATTAGGCAGACAGGCACCTTCTTCAAGGATAACAAACGTGATCAAAAATAGATTGGGGGTCTGGCTTGAAGAAGTGATTAAGCGGCCAGACATGAAACAGATGGCGAGAGAGAGAGAGAAGGAGGGAGAAAAGAAAGGGATGGAGAGAGAGAGAGAGAGAGAGAGAGAGAGAGAGAGAGAGAGAGAGAGAGAGAGATTCTCATAAACAACTCTGATCAAACAATGCGCTAAGAGAGGCCACAGTACCCAGCTCTCTCCTCTTCCCATGGCCGTGTGTCAGCACTGTACAGGACGCAGGGCTTGACAACAACACCAGAAGATCCTCTCATTTTCAGGGAGGATAATAGGGCCTTGTTGAGGCATAGACAGGAAGATCCAACCGGGTCTCATGTGGCTCAACTGCAACTTATAGTCAGTAAAGACATGCAGTGATAACTCAACACCCAGAGAGTACTTTGGGCCCAAACACACTCTAGATGGTGTTTAAACAACTCTGTAAGTGTTAATTGAATGCAGCGTTGTTGTTTTTTTTAACTGTGTGATCAGGACACCGAGATGTAATAATACATGGATCTGGGGAGGAAGCCCTGGTCTGCTAAAACCTCCATGTAATCCCTAGAAATATGTGGCAGGAATAAACATGATAATATTGCTGCTTCTCATCTTCTGCTTCTCTCGTTCTCGTCTCACACGCAAAATGAGAAAACATGGGAACAGGAGACTGCGTGTGTGTGTGTGTGTGTGTGTGTGTGTGTGTGTGTGTGTGTGTGTGTGTGTGTGTGTGTGTGTGTGTGTGTGTGTGTGTGTGTGTGTGTGTGTGTGTGTGTGTGGCTTGTTCTCTCTCTCTCTCTCTCTCCTTGGTATGTGTATGAGTATACAGCTTGTTGTTCTCACCCACTTGTCCTTCCACATGCGTTGCTTTGTCAATGTCACTCCGAAAATAAGAAACATGTCTGTTATGCAACCATTTGGATTTTCCTGCTGAAGTCTCCAATTCTGATGAAAGATGTTTGACATTTCCATTGAGCCTGTCTTCACTGCGGGTGAGTTCATATTGTCTTTCTTATCCTTCGTTTTTAGGGCACACACACACACGCACGCACGCACGCACACACGCACACAAACATTTCATTGAATATCATAGATACAAGCACACAGGTGCACACAGGTGCACACAGGTACACATAGGTACACACTCACGCACACACACACACACTCACGCACACACACTCACACGCACACGCACACGCACACGCACACGCACACGCACACACAAACACACACACACACACACACCGCAGCACAGCACAGGACTGCAGTACTGCATTATCGTTGGCCTTGCAGGTGGTGTAGAAATCCATTAAAATTTCTTTTCAGTCATGAAATGGTGGACAACCACCCAGCAACGCACAACGCCAACAAGAACATCTTGTTTCATTTCTCACATTAAAAAACACTTCAATGCACAAGAAAAAAAAATCCAACCTAAAAAGTGCGTTTAAAGCAATAACCTGCTCCAGTCACTCATTAAGCCGTATGATCTGTTTGACGCGGAGTGGCATTTGAAATTTTGCTTCATCAAATAAACTGTCTGCAGTCATTTGTAGCCCTGGCATTTCCGCGTGTGGCCGCTCTTTCTGTCTCATTAGGCAATGCCGTCCTGAATAACAGAAGGACAAGGGGGGGGTATGACCCACCAGGATACATCCGTCCAACCAGGGCTGGTCTGGTCATCTGGCATATAGGTCATTTTCCCGGTGGGCTGACTGTCCTCAGGGGTCCATACTGTTGTTTGTTTTTTAAAGTATTTTTTGGGGCTTTTCAGCCTTTATTGTTTTTTGTGAGACAGGACAGTGGAGGAGAGACAGGAAGTGAGCTGGGGGAGAGAGATGGGGAAGGACCGGCAAAGGACCCAGACCGGGAATCGAACCCGGGTCGGCCAAGTGGTAAACATGTGCCCTACCATATCAGCCACGGTAGGGCCCATACTGTTGTTTTTTGTTCACTTTTTTGTTTTGTTTTGCCCTTCGAGACCAGACCTCAATACAGATGCCGCAGCCCATTGGTCTATTTGTAATGTAGATTGTGGACTGAGCTCCATCAAGTTAGAGGTGGGTGAGGGGCTTGTCTATGAGAAAAATGCCCGCTCTGTTTTTCCGCCCCAGTCCAGCCCTGCCTCCACCCATCCCTTTCATGGCTCACCATACCCGCTAACCCACACCTGCCACTCCAACACCCCCAGAGTGGCAGAAACCTGGGTGATTAAAAATCCTTCAATAACGTAAGCGCTGCAATAATGTAGCCATCCAACTTCATGGCAGCATGTCTTGCGAAAGCTAATTTGTCAAGGCCGTTTCAGGGAGTTGTGACATTTTCTTGGGGGGAACGACGCGATCGATCTATCATCCGTGGGACAAATTACATTTCTCAACAACAGCATGATACATGGACAGTTGTGGTTTAAAAAAGCCCTTACTGGGAAAATGAAGAAGGCTGACAAACGTAACTCTCTTCCAGTACAAGAAAAACTTTACTGTCATTTTGACAGTGACTTTATTTTCTGATTCAATGACATTTAGAAAGAGGGAGAACAGCATAGAGAGAGAACAGGAGAGAGGCACAGAGAGAGAGAGAGAGAGAGAGAGAGAGAGAGAGAGAGAGAGAGAGAGAGAGAGAGAGAGAGAGAGAGAGAGAGAGAGACAGAGACAGAGACAGACAGAGAGAGAGCGAGCGGTAGAGAGAGAGAGAGACAGAGAGAGAGAAAGCAAGAGAGAGAGAGAGCTGTCTCTAATTTCCACTATCATCATGACAGTGATTAGAATTCAGATATAGTATAGATAAGTAATATAGAGATGCTGATTAGAGAGAGTAAATTTAACCCAAAATATTCAACGAAGCACATATGTTGTGCTTTAGAGGTGCACTGTGTAATATTTGTAGTAGTTCATTTCCAGAATTCATGCTGTCCTTTCACAACTGTTACCTTTTTAACAAATACTTACCACCACCATCAAATTCCGAACTATTTATAATGACTGGGAAAATTGCACTTTTCATAGATGAAAAGGCGAATCCAGAGAATGGTATAAGAAGGAGATACGTCAGGCCCGTTGTTTTCCGGTATCCCGTTGACGTCAGGTGAACGCCCCTTTAGGAGACCATCCGAGTTTGAGAGTGAATTACGCCTCTAGAGTGCATTTGTGGGATTGAATACTTGGATGACAGTTCAGATTTCGGATGTCAAAATGCAAATTGACGTGTGTCCTCGACACTTCCACCTTGAAATTCTCTTATGGAAATAAAATAAAGGGGTGAAATAGGTTTGTGTTGTGTCTTATTCATTGCACATTATCCAAAGACGGAACACAGGTGTGTGGAATACCTGCAGCATAGGTCGCCAAATCCCGTCCACTTCACTGATCACTTCACTGAAAACGTGATACCACTATTTCAAATACTATTTAATTATGCCATCGTATATTTTTGGGTAGGAGCAACTGTGTAGATGAGGTAATGAGCAATATTAGATAACATTGGTTGCTCTTTCTATCGTAATTTGGCGATAACGTCCAGCATGTTCACAATGTAGGCTAGCTTCAGCGCAATTCACCGGCAAAAGGCTCCCAATTCCGCCCACTTTTCAGGTCACGTCGGTATTTCCGTTACTGTTTATTATTCCTTTATACTGTTGTGCTGATTTCGCTCACACTTGCAGTCCTGGCTTTACCGCTGCAGGAACTGTGATTAGTTTGGTCGTTACTGTGGAAACGGTTGAATAATTTTAGTCCTAAAGTTAAATAGGGAATCGGCCAGGGCGAGTTTGAAGCCAGAATGTCGTTGTGACATTAAAGTTCCATCTCTTTCCAGCTGCCGTTACGACACCCTTCATGCTGCCTATGGCCGTTTGACTCGGTTTTAAATGTCATCACCGTTTCAAATTGTAGGCCTAGGTTATAGCCTTGACATCTCTTTAGTAGGCTATTTCATACACATATGGTGTCCCATGTAAAGTGGATGTTACAGACTTCTCGCGAATATTTCCTCACTGCCTAGTGCCAAAAAAGGGGAAAACTAATGTGGCTTCACTGACAACTGCAACAGTTAGCCTACTGCAAGCAACTGACATCTAGGCCTACCTGGAGTTGCATAAACAAACCAAAATACGAAAGGTGCATTAAACACCGCGCACTGTGTAGGCCTACTGTTCTCCCACCCCCCCCCTCTTCAAACCACGCGTTTCGCCCAGTGCGTCTTCAGGTTCCCGAATACACATTGGGATAAGAGCTAATCTGAAGACGCACTGTGCGAAACGCGTTGCTCGCCCAGGGGGAAAACAATACAAAATAAGTATTCAGTGTGCGATGTTTTTCTGCCTTGCACCTGGAAGGGTTGTGCACAAGGACTTCCATGCACAAATAAATAAATAGGCCTATATATAGGCCTATATATATGACAGGATATTACAATAAATGTACAATGAAAACAACGTGAATGTCAACTGGGATTACTATAGGGCAGACAGTGCTTAACTTCCGACAGTTACCATGAGCGACGCGTCCTATCCCATGCGTCTCCGCCACGCCTCTTCACAGACTACGAATCCCACCTCAGCCCTTTGGATGGCGGTAGTGCGCAACCCTTGTCAGCTGCCACCAAACGCAACAGTAAGGGAAGAAGAAGGGGGGACAACGCCCCCTTAGGAGACCAAACTTGCGCACATCCATTTACATTGTGTGGGCGGAGTTCAGGGTATCTCCTTCTTATACCATTCTCTGGCGAATCTTCTCCATGGTCCGCCATTTTGAATTTCCAGAAATAGGCATTTTTAGCTGCAGAACTTACTGTACTTTGGTCATACTAGTAAATATTTAGTTTAAATATTCGTGAAAAAAATCTAATCTGACAATAGGCAGCACAGTTTCAATGAGCAGCATAGTTGCAATACCTACTATGGCCACCATCTTACACAGAGCACCTTTAACAAAGTCATAATGATACCAGAAGAAAAAACTGATACCAAAATCGTCACTGAGTACAGCGGTAAAGTTACTCAGTAAGTTATCCCTCCCACTGTGAGGTTAGTTATTGTGCAATGACTTTCTGTTGTCAATTTATCAACCGTAAGTAGAGTAGCATTCCTCTGCTGTTGCTGCTGCTGCTGCTGCTGTTGTGTGTGCTCACTTGTACGTCTTGCGGGTGACTGTTTACTGAAAATCTGTGCGGCTTGCAAACATTCAGTCCTGGGCCTAATTGGGTAAACAGGTTGGGTAAATACAGCTGTGTATCGTCTCCTCTCGTCTCATTTGGAACCCCTCTACCCCTTCCTCCTCCTCCTCCTCCTCCTCCATCCCCATTTCCTCCTCCTCCACCACTCCTCAGCACTTGTCTGGAGGAAGTGGAACACGGGTTTTAATTGACACTCGGGCCCCATCCAGATACACATATGTCTATCCTTCCTCATTACACTGTGTCGCTCGCTCTCTGTCCCCCTCTCTCTCTCCCTCTCTCTTTCTCAGTGTCTCTGTCTCTCCTTCTCTGCGTCTCAACACACCAGCCCATTGCCGTCGCTCTCTCTATATTCCTCTCTCTCTTTTTCCCTCTCTCTCTCTTTCTCGGCGTCTCTGTCTCTCCTTCAATGCATCTCAGCACACAAACCCATTGCTGTTGCTCTCTCTCTCTCTCTCTCTCTCTCTCTCTCTCTCTCTCTCTCTCTCTCTCTCTCTCTCTCTCTCTCTCTCTCTCTCTCCCTCTCCCTCTCTCTGCCTCTCCTTCTCTCCATCTCATCACACGAGCCCATTGCTGTTAGTGGACATCACCCAATTATTAATTGGATTTGGGTGCGCCTCAATCTAATCAGGCGAGCCAAATTAAAATAATTGCACACTACACTACACTACACACCAAGTAACAGGAGATAGGAATCGCAAATTTGCACAGTATAATGAGAGGAGGGAAGCCAGCAGATGGCCAACATTTTAGAGGCCTATTTAGACTAATCGCAAGAGCAGCCATGTGCAAGTCCTCAATGAAGTACCCACCTCTCTCTCTCTCTCTCTCTCTCTCTCTCTCTCTCTCTCTCTCTCTCTCTCTCTCTCTCTCTCTCTCTCTCTCTCTCTCTCTCTCTCTCTCTCTCTCTCTCTCTCTCTCATTCACTCTGTCTGCATACAGTAGATCTTACAGTAATCTGCTGTCCAAAATGTCACTAGTCTATTATAGCCCCGGATGGATTTCATACAGATATTGAGGGGCAAGGGCAACTAACTAGTGAGACTCAGAAAGCATAACCTCTTTCAAAATCGTCTGAGAAAAAAAAGAAAACGAGTAGCACAGGGTCCTGACAAATCAATTATCTTCCCAGCAGGTGCCACCGCGGGTGCAATTTTATTACATTCTCCCGTGCAACTGACATGGATGCAGACAGAAAAAGGGATTTATTTGCATGTAAGTGTGGGTGTACGGTACCAGTATGTGTGTGTTCATCTGTGCGTGTATGTGTGTGTGTGTGCGTGTGCATGTGCGTGTGCGTGTGTGTGTGTGTGTGTGTGTGTGTGTGTGCGTGTGCATGTGCGTGTGCGTGTGTGTGTGTGTGTGTGTGTGCGCGCGTGCACATGCATGTCTGTGTGTGTGTACCTGTGTTTGCTAGAGTCAAAACAAGCCATAGACAGCGCAGGAGAGATGCAGGCCTAAGGGAGAGAGAGATGCAGGGCTAAAGGAGAGAGGTAATTGCTTTGACCTTCAGCTCATATGATTTCACTGGACCACATACTCCATAATTAGTTCCAGGCCCAGTGCCAGCCCAGGTGATAGACCTGTTGGGAGGACGATTGACCTTTTGACCTCAAGCGCATTCTAGAACCCCCCGGAGTTCCCATGGCGAGGCTACATACAGATGCACTCTTTAGATGGCAGGCGAGCGAAGCGAGCAACTCTCTGCTCTGCCTGTCCACTGTTGTGATAATGTCCAGCGGCCCGCTGACTATCCCGTCACATACCCAAGACCATAATGCCTTATGCTCTCCAACAAACAACGTCTGACAGGGAGACGTCCGAGAGAACAAAAGTGAAAAGGGAACGCTGAAGAAAAAGTTCTGACAGGGAGACTCTAATCCCTGTTTGTTAAGAGTTGGTGTGCTGTGGTGTGGGAGGGCCGCGCTGACAGCTTTTGCAGGGCCTGGGACAAAAGCATCTGAAAAGGCCCCCACCTCAATACCTACAATGTAATGGGGTCCCAATTCTTGGCCTCTCTATTCTCTGGGCCTGGGACAACTGACCCCTTTGCCCCCTCTATAGGCGGGCCTGGGTGTGCTGTGGTGTGCTGTGCTGCGGTTTCTCCAAGCTGCACAGACAAAAGACCAAATGAACCTTCGGGATGAACAACATGTTCTGCGGACCGGGCTGCTGTCACGCTTGTTGGTGAAGTTGCTGGAGCTTCTCGTAGCTAGCCTTCACTGGGGAGGGCAGCGAGTACAGCAGTGTGAGAGCCTGTCCTGAGTCCTGGCTGACTGTAAATTAATCAGTGCGTGCCGTGAACTCAGTCCACCCTGAAGGAGCCTAACCCTGGGTCCCCCCGCCTTAACCCCCGAGTGAATGGATGTCAGTGGACGGGGCTTTGTAGTGTGAAACGGGACTTGGCACTTAAAAGGACGAGGTCAGAGGTGGAGAGAAACTATACACACATGGGAGGACAGCAGTCGCAGCACTCCAAAGTCTCCCCCCATTCTAACCAAAACATCTGCACAAAGCACAATATTATTTTTAACGTTTGTGTCCTCTCCTCCTAAAATCATAAAGTAATGTTTTATTTGTGGTGGGAACATATGACCGCTCTAGGCCTGAGTCGTGATTGGAAATGTTTTGTAAACATTGGGTAGAACATTGTCTATTGAAGATACATAAACTGTGGCTTTTTAAACACATTTAAGCAATCACAGAAGACACCTCCTTGTTTTAGTGTGAGCTTTCAGTTTTGGTGTGAGTCTTCCCAAGAAGGGAAGGGAAGGCATGAAGACGTGTTACACTTGTTTCTCAAGGCAGGATGCCTCAACTAAATGTCCTCCACAACCTGCAGTAAAACGGAACTAAGCTGCTATTTTATGTTTGTGCCTCACAAAACTTCTGCCTCGGTGCCATCTTTTATGGCTGACTGAAATTGGAAAATAATTGCAAACGTGGTGAAAACATACAGGCAACTTAAATAGAAGAGTTTACCTCGAAAAAAAATGGAATTTATGTCTGAAAAGAGCCATAACAGCTTATTTAATGTTCGCCTCCTTCTTTATAAGAAATGCTTCTTGCACAAACAGTATAATTTCACCAGGATATTCAGCAGATAACAACATTAGGCTATTTTTAAATTCTGTTTACATGGTAATGTGCAAAATATGAACAATGCTTTCCCTAAGAGCATATGTCAGTGTGCAAAAAAGTGTCAAAAGGGTTTTCTCTGCGAAAACAGGAACAGCTCTGCAGGCTGGGAGAGAAGCACTGACCGTGAATATTGTCAAAACAAATCTCATATACATAAGCAAAACACACAACAAACAAGGGGCCAGTATAAAAAAGCTAAGCCTATCAAGGGGCCCTATACTCCACAGAAACATCACTGTTGATGGCTGAGTAGAAATTAACAAAACATTTACCAGACTGGCTACAAATTTCTTGCAACGTCTCTAAAACGCACTTCAAATCCACTTAATATGAGGCCCAAAAACAAATAAAGTTTTAAAAAAAGCTTTTGAGAGATAAAAATATACACGACTACTTCACGTCTATCTCAACACAGTTGAGTTTGGTAGACAGCTGTAGTCTGTACAAATGAAGGCTAAGCAGCTGAGACGAAATATCCAATAGTACAATTCATCAAAATCAAATAATCTAGATTAAGATAGATTCTCAATAATCTAGATTCATAAAACTGTAATGGTCAACTAATAAGCGTTATGATGTATATGATGTAAGCTTACTGTATGTGCAGTACTGTAGTTGTTGAATACATTTGCATTTTCCTTGAAATATTAAAAAGCAGTGTTTGTGAAACAAGGCAACATGAAAAATGTATCATTGACTTCAGACACTTGAAGATAACCAACAGCTCGATGGATGCATTGCATACAGCTCTTTCGTCTCTCCAGTCAAGATCGAGTCACATTTCAACACTATATCGATTCATTGAAATGACTTTTTGCTTCAAATTATGCCAGCTGCACACTATTCAGATACGACAGATACAGTTAATTGCTGTAGCTGTATTGGTAATACTACTTGAGATCAGTGTTGGGAGTAACGCGTTACAAAAGTAACTAATTACTGTAATGCATTACCTTTTTGAGTAACGCAGTAATGTAACTGATTACAGGGGAAAAAATCGGTAATATGTCCTCGTTACAATGCAAGTAACTTGCACATTACAACGCATTTTTTGGCCTAAATTTTGTGTGGGTATTTTGTTTTCTTTATACAATGTTCGCGGATCACCGCGAGATCAGCTATTGCATCTGATACGTCCGCGCAGAGATTTGAAAGTTCCACGCAGAACATTGCTTCCTCTTTCACGCTTCGTCTCTCGAAATGGCAGGTTGACAAAGAATGACCGATCCAGAAGATCCAGCTTGCTCGTTTTCAAGATGGGTGTAGCCTATATGCCCACTACTTTGACGTAATTGAAAATAAGGACACCAAGAACATTTAAGTTAAATGCACATTGTGCTTGAAACCCAAATCGCTTTCCACGTCGAAAAACAGTTGCCTACAAACAATTTGACGATTTGAAGAGGTGCCATAGCACCACCAAATTAGTCAGGAAAGGAGGGGATGCATACCATCACGAGACAGGGACACGGCAGGGTATCCGACGGGGGGGGGATGAGTACGTTGCATCCCCCTCACTTTTGTTCAACTAAACATCACTAAAATTGAAATAAATCCATTTGAAATAAAATATTATACGTTCACCTGTCAAAGTAGGGACATTGGACATCCTTGCTGTCGTTGCACCACTCTGTAGCCTATCACTGTAAACTCCAACGCAATAGGTTAGTTGCATGAATAGAACTAGAATAGAATGAATAGAACTAATAGAATAGAACTAGTTTGCGCAAGTCGCAGAATATGCTGCTCGTTCATTGATAAGACATTTTCCCCGGTGTGCTGTATATAATTAATATTCAAAATGGGCCTACTGTAGCAATGCATCTGGTCTTTTATCAATAATAATTTTCAAACTCGTAGTGCAGTGAGGTGGCTTTATGTTTCAGCCAAGTGCAACGGAGCCTGTGCTGCATGCGTCCGTAGGCCTAATAGATTAAAAAAAAACGGCGCTGGTGTGGATGCTAAGGTGTGGTAAGAAGAGACAGGATTAATCATTGTATTGGTGAATCAATGTATTGTATGTAGGTAAGACGCAATTCCTGAAAATGTTGGTTTTCAGTCTGCAGGCTTCCAAAACGACTTGTGGATGGCAGGTGAAAGTCATGCCACCTCATAGATTTGCACTGTAGATTGCGAAATCCTTGTTTCCAGTCATTTTGGCTAAAGTAACTAAAAGTAATGCAAAAGTAGTGTAATGCCTTACTTTTAAAAAAAAGTAATGTTGTAATGTAAGGCATTACTTTTAAATGACAGTAACATGTAATAAGTAGTGCATTACAGTTTTTGAGTAACTTTCCCAACAGTGCTTGAGATGCATTTCTTGACACGCTTGAAAGCATTCAAATAAACAATTGTTCATGCATACCATTCTGAAGCGATTTCTTTTGTGAACAAAAGTGGCAAGTCTACTAAAAAATAAATGCTGCGATGTGCAAAGTAACTAAAACTGAAGCGAACAGACCACGAGTGGAGACTTTTGGGCTGAAGCATTTGCTCCATTTCATCTCAATGATCAGCAGATTTTTCCCTTTCCCTCACTGTAAACAGTTATTGGTACCTTGCATAAAGGCTTTGTCACATCATCGCGGATAGAAAATGCAAACCTATTCATTTTTTGCTTTCTCAGAAACAAGCAAAGTAATGAGGAATGAGGGGGTTGAAGAAAAACACTTAACAGACTTCTTTTTAATCGCTTTGCCCTCTAGACTGCAAGTCATGCAAAACTGTGGCCAAAACTTTCCCAACGTTCTCGTTCTCGTTTGTAGTTTGTATTATTAATGCAAGGCATGCTGGACTGTCAGATGGGTCATTAGAGGGGACCGCTGCCCGCCGCGTGCCCGTGCCAGACAAACAGGTACAACAGCAGCACACACTTGTTCATTCTGCAGACAAACCCAGAACAGAAGGTTATTAAAATAAAACGCTTAAGATTCACAAGCATTTTTCATTAATCAGCGTCGGAGGCCAGAAGCAGAGCATTCATATTCATTACGTTTAATCTCGTTAAAAAACGCAATCCCTTGACATCTAATGACTGTGTGCAGAGCAGGTATCTAATCAAAATATCTTATCTCTGTTCCCACACTTAGCGATTCTTCAGTGTCGGAGAGGAGAGGCACAACATTTGCTGAATTCGCAGAAGAGGATATAGAAACTCCGGAGCTGATAGAGGGGAGGATAATTGGTTGGTGTCAAAAAGTTGTTCACTCGTACCAGCACACTCAGTAGGGGCGTGTTTTGCTGAGCGTCATGATATGCTGAGCTAGGTAATTGGGGAGAAGAGCAAAACAGCAGGAAATAAACACTGACATGAAACTGCTAAACTTTTTCCCAGCCAGGCAGCAGCTTTACAGACGTTTTGTCTTCCTCACATGTCCTTTCATTGAGACAATTTGCTGGCAAAATGTCCATGGTAAGCCATGGATTTGTTTGCAACACATTTACTATATACTGTACTGTATGTGCTTGGTAGAAAATTGCAGTATTACTCTACTGTTGGTGTAACTTGCTTCTCAGACTATAAAAATACATTCTTGAGCACATTTTTTGTGTCAGGAAATTACCATCTCCTCTTCTCTCTCTATATGTTGCCCCTGGGCTCCATCATCAGAGAGCACAATGTTGATTTTCATAGCTATGCCGATGACACTCAACTATATATCTCTGTCGAGCCTAGCCAAACCACTGCCATTCATGCCTTGACTAAATGCATGTCTGCCATCACAGATTGGATGAACAGTAACTTCCTAAAATTAAATGAGGATAAAACTGAAGTGTTGCTCATTGGGCCTAAGAAAAAACGTGCAAAACTCCACTCAAGCCTAGGTGACCTAAGCATGCACATTAAAGATAAGGTTACTAGACTAGGTGTGGTCATAGACTCGGATTTGAGCTTTGAGCCTCACATCAACAAGATAACAAAATCTGCTTTTTTCCATCTTAGAAATGTCAACAAAGTGCGCGGCTTGGCCCCCCGACAAGACGCTGAGAAACTTATTCATGCCTTTGTCACCAGTAGGATAGACTACTGCAATGCTCTCTTCTCTGGTCTCCCAAAAAAATGAATTGACAAATTGCAACTCATTCAAAATTCTGCGGCAAGAATCCTAACAAGAACCAGAATGAGAGAGCACATCTCTCCTGTCTTGGCAGACCTGCACTGGTTACCTGTCTCATACAGAATCAACTTTAAGATTCTGCTCACAGTATTTAAAGCATTAAATGGACTTGCCCCTAGTTATATCTCAGACATGCTCTCTTTTTATGCCCCTGCTCGAGCTCTCAGGTCCACTGATGCCAAGCTGATGCCACCCCCCCGCAAAAGAAGATCGGCGACGCCGCGTTTGCCTGCTATGCGCCCAAGAGATGGAACGCCCTCCCCATCGAGATCCGATCAGCCACCTCCGTCGACTCCTTCAAGAAGCAGCTGAAGACCCACCTCTTCATCCTTGTCAACTCCTAGCTGCCTAGGCGTCATAGTGTCCCAGCTGCCGCAGCGCCCTTACTACTCGCAACCAGCCCTGGCAGGGGGCTCCCCTAGGTGGCCGCTGGTCTCTGCCTGAGGTTTCTTCCTGACTATAGGGTTTTTTTTTTTCTCAGACCTCACTGAGCTTTTTTTTTCCCCCTTACAAACTATGAATCAAGCGAAAGGGAGTTTTTCCTCACCCCTGATGCCACCAGGGGCCGCAACTGAGCGCCCAATCTCTGTGTGACTTTCTATGACTTATGATAGGCCCAGCCACTATGGACCTTACGCATCTAAGAATCCTGGTCCTAACCTACGTTGACCTTATGACTCTACAATCTCTGTCTATCTCTTCTTCCTCTGCCTTCCTGCTATTTCTGCCTCTCCTCTATACCTCTCCTTTTAAATCTATCTCTAACAATGTTTTTTTCCCATTTGTTAAGCACTTTGAGTTACATGCCTTGTATGACACAGTGCTATACAAATACAATTATTATTATTATTATTATTATAATCAAAGCTTACCCTACAACGTTTAGGAAAAAAATCAGAGGGATGGCAGTTTTTCCCAACTCTTTAGTCTCCTCTGGAATATCATGTCAGGGTCATACAGGTATAGTCAAGCGTCCTTTATGGAGACAGGTTAGTGCCATATTTGTTTCTATTACCGTCACTGCAAGTCAGGAAACTTTCAGTGACTTGACTTTTGAAACAGTTCTATTCTTACTTTAACAGAGGAATGAGCCCCCCCCATCTCGCTGCCAGTCCAAGTTCCAACCCCACTTCAGTACCATGCTCCACTCCATTTCACTATCAGTCCCACCCTCCATCTTACCTCAGCCCAAATCTACATCACACGTCTAGCCAAGAGCCAAGCCCACCACACCACACCATACCACACCCCACTGCCTCACTCAAATCAACTATAACCCACATGCCACCACAACACAACTCTCTACCTCACTCAAACCTACTATCACCCACTGCCCACCACACCACACCCCTCTACCCAACTCCCAACCTAATATCACCCCCTGCTCACCACAGCACAACCCTCTACCAAACTCCCAACCCCACAACCCACCAGCACACTGCCCAACAACTCCAAACCCAACCCAAACCTACTACAGTATCACCAAATTTTCCAACCCTCCACTCCACCACCTCACCTTACCTCACCCTGCCTGACACTCCCATCGCACCTCACACAACCCTCCACTCCACCTCACCTCACCTCGCCTCACCTCCTATACCTGCGCAGGGAGTGTGAATGTGGCTTCATTGAAAAGGTAATTTGACATAATTCTTCAGGGTGGCGGTGTCAGCCGCACAGAGGTGGGTGGGGGTGGTGGTGGGGTGGGGGACCATGGCTGCGGGCATTACACTGTTTCATCTCAAATGCATAAGATGGAAATTGAAAGCGGCAGCCGAACTCATGATGCAATAATAACTGTCATATTTTCTATTGTTCCCGGTTATTTTGGGATGAAGCAGTTAATCAAAGCCCAGAGCGGAGAGGGGAGGAGAGGAGAGGAAAGGAGCAGGCTGAGGGGAGGAGAGGAGAGGAGAGGAGTAGGCTGAGGAGAGGAGAGGAGAGGAGAAGAGAAGAGCAGGCTGAGGGGAGAAGAGGAGAACAGATGAGAAGAGAGGAGAGGAGAGGAGATGGGAGAGGAGGAGGATGAAAGAGGAGAGGAGAGGAGAGGAGAGGAGAGGAGAGGAGAGGAGAGGAGAGGAGTAGGCAGAGGCCCAGGAACATTCTGGCTCACTTATAACTTTACCTCCTTTTATTGGATCTGATGTTAACATCTACAGCCATTTTGACAAGAAGAAAAAAGGCTTATTCAATGTGGTGTAAAGAAAAAAAGTAGAGTGAAAAAAGAGGGAGGGGGGATGGAGAAAATGGAAAAGAGAGAGGGAGGGAGAAAGGAATTAAGAGGGACAGATAGAGAGACACAATGAGAGGCATGAGAAGAGAGGGAGGGAGAAGGCGCAAGAGAGAAAGAGAGAACTTCAAGGGAAAGGAATTGAATTAATTTAGCATGCATGAATCCCATCAGATTGTGACAAGTACAATGCAGTCAGTCATAATGCTAGATTTAACATTTATATTTCCTTTCCTGCGCAGAGCAGAGCAGAGCAGCGTGGGCAAAAGAGATGTGCCTTGTCTAGATGAATGCAGAGTCAGCATCACTTAATCAGCTGTCAGAAAGGCGGCTTTTGTTCAACTAAAAGTCCCAGCATGCACAGTTAACCGCCCACATCAGGAGCCTGCGGTGTGCTATAGGGTACGTTTAAACTTTAAATAGGTGAAGAAAAAGGCTTGTGCATAACATCTCCCGACAGAAGACTTGTCAAGTGCTGTGGCCTTGGTCAGCAAAAGGGTATGGAAATAACTGGCTTCATAGTTTAGTATTGCCATGTACTTTACATGCAGTTCACTTTTTAATCTTTCCCAATGTACTTTGCACTGTCATACAGTGGTGGCAGACCTGCGGGAAGCTGCCCCACCCTTAGACCCAAAATGCTGAAATAACACTAAAGATTGTATGTGCTATGTTTGCTATGCACTACTATACTCGTGACTGAACTTTCAACCTGCACTAACTCAAAACATGCACACACACACACACACACACACACACACACACACACACACACACACACACACACACACACACACACACACACACACAAGCACACTGCACTTTCTGCACTAAACCCAAACATACACACACTGACACACACACACACACACACACACACACACACACACACACACACACACACACACACACAGACACACGAACACACACACAAGACGCACACCGCACCTTCTACCTGCACTAAACACATACACACACATACACACACACACACACACACACACACACACACACACACACACACAACACACACACACACACACACACACACACACACACACACACACACACACTGCTGCTGGTGTACTTGACAGACCTTTTTTAATATTTATTTTCTTCAAAATGCTACTATTACCATGTCAGAACGCTATAAAGGACTTTTTTTAGGAAAAGCACAAAAGCACAACAGATACCTCTTAATGTATGTCCTCTACAAGTCTTCTGTTGTCCAGTCTTGCACTTTAAATGTCTGTATGAGCACTGTCTATGTCCATACTGTCTTAAGTCCATGTATAAGTACTGTCTATGTCTATACTGTCTATGTCCTTACCTAGATTAGTCTATGTCTAATGGGAAAGCAAGAAATGTAATTTCAAATTCTTTGTATGACCAGTGCATGTAAAGAAATTGACAATAAAACCTACTTGACTTGACTTGACTTGGATAGGGCTGTAAAAAAAATCGTTTGTGCTATTAAGGCTTTTGAGTAATTTAAATACTCAATTACTCATACTTTTAATACATTTTTCTGACCTGTCACGTCACGCAGCCCCCCCCTCCATGTCCAAATTTCTCCAAAGTAGTCTCAATCGAAGGCAATTTGTTTGCGCTCATTTGTGCTGTGAAAATTAACCTTTAAGAGTGTGGGTTTTTGAACATTCTATAACAATGCAAGCTTCTAAAATTCCAAGTTTTATTGTATGGGGCTTTGAATTCTGTAGAACTTTCACTGTCCGAACATTCTCGTCACACTGGTGTGACGGTACACTCTTAACGCTTCAATCACTTGTTTTGTAAAGTAACGATGAAGATGTTTCACCATTAATTTGCTGTACTCACTCTGGACATGATATTGACATGTTTGATTTAGGGGTCGACCGATACAGATTTTTTAATGGCCGATGCCATACCGATTTTTTTTTCATCACCCTTGGCCGATACCCGATTTCCGATACCCGATATTTGGGGCTGATATGGGTTTAAAAAAAGGTTAAAAAACAAAATACAAATATTCCAGGTCTCAAGTTAAAAATAAACATTCCTTTGACATTATCAAATTGAGGTAGAACTTGTAACATTTTAACACCCACTCTAACAATCAAGTAATGTCTAACAATCAAGTAATAAAAAAATCAAGTGTCTTGGTGCTTTTAAAAAAGACAGAATGACATAAAATAATAAATATTGTGTATCGGCCAAAACCACACGCGTATCGGCCGATACGATACAATTTTAAAAATGCAAATATCCGCCCGTTATCGAACCGATATATATATCGGTCTATCCTTAGTTTGATTTAGGTAATCGCATAAAGACTCTGCCTTGTCAGCCTGAGACATTCAGAGATGAACATTTCAATTGGTTTTCGCCAAACCGCATCATATCTCATTGCCGTAATATTAGCTGAATTTTAATCACTGAAATTCACTCTGATCACCCAGGTTGCTTTGCTCCCAGCGAATTCGCTTTGGTCACTTTATGCGCCGACCCTCCGTAGCAAAATAATGAATATGCTCTGGTAATGTAGGTCGCTTTTAGTGTACACACACCTTATATACATTACATTACACTTAGCTGACGCTTGGTTTCATCCAAAGCGACTTCTTCAGCCAGGAGGTGTAGGGAGGACTGGTAAGGGTGGGATTTAACCTTAAAACCTCTGATCTTAAGTCCACCTCCCTGACCACTATGCCACGGCTGCCCTGATGTAGCCTGATTATCATCGACTTTCAAATCTCTTCGAGACTTGGTCTGACCAAGACCAAGAGCCTCCCTTGGTTCGCTAATGGTTGTATGCTTCCCGGCAAAGTGGAAGGAGTTCCCGATTTTTTGGGAGCTCAGGAACTACATTGTATTGCTCTTGACGTGACTAGAGGCAACGCAGTGTTGCGTTACTAGGAGGGCACGGCCTGGCTAGTCCCGACGCACATTTAGAAACTCCTTGGCTGCACTGCAAACAAAGCGTCTCCTGGTCGTCCTGGTGCCACCTGAGTGGGAGAGCCTAGACTTAGTCACTGCTTCCCAGGTACTCCAGTGGGGGATCAGTGCTGGCTGGCTTAGCATATATTTTTTTTCTCCAGACAAACAAACAGTAGGCTTCGGGTTCATCATTATGCTAAAGACATCATTAGTTCTTATTGCTATGCAAATACCGCAATTATTTATTCAAGCCTTTCAATACACAGAAGAAAATCTCAGTTGTTTTCACTTGCATTCATAGCTATGCAAATTGTTTCTTATGAGATACTGGCTGGCTACAGGCTCCGCTGCATTAAAAATGACGGGTGACTTCAAAAGTAATTTCCGAGGTAAGCATCATATGTTACCTGTTACTGACAGGCAAATTGGTCATATATTCTAATTTCCCCCTACACCACACCAGGGTTGTGCCCTTGGTATTATTTTCCAGTTCAGTGACCCTGCAGTAAAGATGGATTCTGGAACAGGGACCACTACTCATGGTCATTGCGGGTTACCTTGGCATTGAAATGCAAAGGCCACGGTGGATATATGTAGGGCCGGATTAACGCACAGTCTAGATATGGCTGCAGCCTAGGGGCCCCCACCTGCCAAGGGGCCCCTGATTGACCAAACATCAGAGCTGTGACAAGATGCAGTATTGAAATATTCATCAGTCATATTGAGTACAGTTGGTAGACATGTTACTGTTAAATTCCTTTCTTGTAATTATGACACTTTCTATGTAAATGTGTCACAAAATCTGCCCTCTCGGGGGCCCCACAGCAACCTGTAGCTTAGAGCCCCCACAACAACTTGATCCGGCCCTGGGTATATGACAAAAGGCATCCACAACTGCTATACAACAATGGATGCATTGCAATTAACCTTTACTAGCTAAAAAACACAAGGTCTTTCAGAAGGACAGACAGTATTTAGAAATGTGTACTGTATACCATACTCAATATTCTTTTCTTTATTTCTCACTATATGTCAGCTACATTGTGTCTGAATTTGTTGGTGATGCGTCTAAATGACATTCAGTCTTCGTTGTCCAATTGATATCCACATGAATGTAGATGTGAATAGTAAAACTAGAAATGCATTCTCACAGAAAATGCTGGAAGCGGGCTTGCCTTTTGGGGCAGAGATGAAACAAAGTACTATTGAGAAAACAAAGCTGAAATAAATCTTGGAAAAACTCCATCCACCCAGTCAGAAGTTATGGGCCAAACAATTCAGCCATCTTGGATTCAGCCATCTTGAAAGTGTTGTAGCTCTGCGTTTTGGGGATATACTAAATGACATACATGGTATTTTAAGTTGGCTAAGGAACACTGCATATGATATAATTTTGAAAATCAACATGGCTTCGAGCGGGATTCGAACTCACAACCTCCATATCTGTAATCCAACCCCTTTGCCATTGATATTAAATGACATACAATACATGATATTTGAAGTTGGCTAAGGAACACTGCATATGATATCATTTTGAAAATCAACATGGCTTCGACTGGGGTTCGAACCTCCAACCCCCATATCCCTAATTCAGCACATTTGCCATTCATACTAAATGACATACATGGCATTTTAAGTTGGCCAAGGAACACTGCATATGATATAATTTTGAAAGTCAACATGGCTTTGACTGGGATTCGAACCCCCAACCTCCATATCTGTAATCCAGCACATTTGCCATGCATACTAAATGACATGCATGGCATTTTAACTTGGCCAAGGAACACTGCATATGATGTAATTTTGAAAATCAACATGGCTTTGACTGGGTTTCGAACCCCCAACCTCAATATCTGTAATTCAGCACATTTGCCATACATACTAAATGATATACATGGCATTTTAAGTCGGCCAAGGAACGCTGCATATGATATAATTTAGAAAATCAACATGGCTTTGTGTGGGTTTCGAACCCTCAACCTCCATATCTCTGATGCAGCAGCATGCATTACCACTAAGCCAAGCAGCTAATTATCATGCATAGTCCAGCAAGACTATATTACATTGCATTGCAGAGCTGAACAATAGGCTTCTAGAATGCTTGCTCGCACCTGCTCGTTAAGAATGGAATCTTGAGACAGTGACAGTTGAAATGGAATCCTTCACTGGCTGCACCTGTTGTGATTGACTGAAAGACAGTTAGTATTGAGCCTTTAACAGGGGAGAAAATGAGAATGAGTTTTTTTGTCTTTACAACATCGTTGTAAAAAAACTAAAAGGAGTTGGCACGTGTCCTTTTCACAGATCGGAGTCATGCTTGTGATCTCTCTAACAGTCTTTGAATTAAGTTTATAGGTGAAAGGGTTCAGGCACAAATGGACCTCCGTGTGGGACATGCGCTGATCTCTTGAAAAATGCACTTTTCAAAAGACTGGGATTCTCCATAGAGCCAGGCCTGTTTTTTTTACAAA
>NC_085860.1:16839163-16844163 GCF_034702125.1 Engraulis encrasicolus
GTGTGTGTGTGTGTGTGTGTGTGTGTGTGTGTGTGTGTGTGTGTGTGTGTGTGTGTGTGTGTGTGTGTGTGTGTGTGTGTGTGTGTGTGTGTTGCGAGAGAGGGAGAGAGAGAGAGGGAGAGAGAGAGAGAAAGAGAGATAGAAAGATAGAGAGATAGAGAGAGAGGTGCATGTGAATGGTGCAGTAGGTGAAAATGTGAGGTTGGGCTTTATCAGATGGTGTTGGCTGTGGCCATGCAGGAAGGGACGGCAAGGCAGGCAGGCAGGCTGTGATGCCTGACCCTATCCCATCCTATTGCTAGAGCGCCCAGCATGGGGGAGGCACAATCTGCCAACCACCAAACACCACCAACCACCACCCAGCCACCCCACCCCCGAAAAGAGCTGCCTCTCCCTCTGCCTACACCTGCCTTGCCCCCTCTGCCACCCCCCTCTGCCGCCCCCTCTACCTTTAGCACTGCACCTCCCTCTGCCACTGCCGCCCCCTCTGCCTCCAACGCTGCCTCTCTCTCTGCCTCCACCCTCCCCTCTGCCTGTCCCCTCCGCCTCTAGTGCTGTCTTTCCCTCTGCCCGCCCCCTCTGCCTTTAGCGCTGCACCTCCGCCTGCCTCCCCCTCTCCCTCTCCCTCCGCCTCTGCCTCCACCTGCGTAGCCACCTTGATGTAAAATTGAATCCACACTACAAAGTGCACTATCAAAGACACCACAATAGAGAGAGATGATAGAGAGATAGAGAGAGTTTGGGCGAATGGGCAAAAAAAGAGAGACAAAGGGCAAAAGAGAGAGAGAGAGAGACAGTGTGTGAGAGAGACACAGAGAGAGAGAGTGAGATACAGACAGACAGACTGAAATACAGACAGACAGGCAGACAAAGGAAGAGAGAGAGAGAGAGAGAGAGAGAGAGAGAGAGAGAGAGAGAGAGAGAGAGAGAGAGAGAGAGAGAGAGAGAGAGAAAGCGAGAAAGAGAGATAGGAGAAAAGAAACGGGGACACAAAGGTGGAGAAGGGGAGAGGAGGAGAGGCTGAGACACAAAAGCAGATGTTGAAAATATGATGAGGAGATAAAAGTGTGTGAGAGAAAGAAACAGAGGAAGGATGGAAGGAAAGACAGATAGAGAAAGTGAGAGGAGGATGGATGGAGGGATGTGCCAGGCAGCGTGACACTGAATCATCTTGACAAATTTTCAACTCAGAGAGAGAGAGAGAGAGAGAGAGAGAGAGAGAGAGAGAGAGAGAGAGAGAGAGAGAGAGACAGAGAAGAGATCAGTGAAGAAGTGAGAATAGCGTGTGGCCTTGTCAAGGAGGTTTTGGAGAAATGGCTTCAAATGGGAACATTTTCCAGCTTCATCTCCGGATTTGAGAAAAAATAAAATTGCCAAAGTCTTGCCAGAACCATTTACGACCAATCAAATGAAAATGTCCATAAAGGACTTTATAACTTTCACATCCGCAAAGCCCTATGATACACACCATTACACCAGTTGAGCATTTTCAATTCATTGAAAAAATGTAGCCATTGTACGACACTACAACACTAAGCAGGGTCTTTAGTAATACTGTACATTACGACTTGATCTGGTAGCAACAATCTTATAACTGGTCTTGTGTCTTACTGTGACACATAAACCACTACCACGCACTGATGAAGGCTTGTTAGCCGAAACGCGTTTGCTTTTTGGACATGGTGGTAATATAAATAAATAATGAGACGCAGTTTGTGAGTGCGGATTTTTCTTCCTTAAATTGACGCTTTTTATCTCGCACCCAAAGACTTTCGTTTTTCCAAGAAGTTGAGCGCGTCCTTTGCCAATACATAAACCACTACAACATCAAACTGTCTGTGTTGATACATTGTGACTTATACTTGATCCGTGTCATTCTGGTAACAACAAACTTCTAATGGGGTATTGTCTTACACATTAAATTCCAAAGCAGATACAAGAAGAGGCCCCATACTTCTACTCCTAACACACATAGTACAGGTTAAATGCATGGATGTACAGTAGAGCAGTGATTCTCAACTGGTGGGTCGGGACCCAAAAGTGGGTCGCGGAGGGTTCCTGGGTGGGTCGAGGAGCTGTGATGCAATGCACTAAAAATGACTATGATGTTGAAGACAGAGTGAAACATGGTTAATAGGCCTTTTCCTCTCCACTACTTCATAAGACACATTGTATATCAGCATACAATGCAAATAATAATGCATATTATGAAATGCATGATAATATTTTTTATTATTATTGGAAGAATCTGACGGTGCGACACGCAGTTTGGGTCACAACGTATTGACCACGGCAAATTGTGGGTCACAAGACTATTCCAGTTGAGAACCACTGCAGTAGAGGATGTTATGAGCTGTACTGCTTGGGTTTATTGTCTAGCAAGACACTGTCATAGCCTGGGAAATCCCATGCTGCTTTGCACAATCATTCCGATCTGAAAGACGGCATGGATTCTATACCTCAGAGAGAGTACCAGATCTTGGGCTCCAATCAGAGAACGGGGAAGGGTGGATAGGCGATGACCGCAGTTTGTTTGAATAGATACAACTCTCACGATTGGCTATGGGCTACGAATACAGTATGCCAAAAGACACATTCGTAACGGCCAATAAACGGCCATGGGAAACAGTAAACCACACCTTTCCTACGAAAAATTGCATAGGTAGCCTCCAGACTCTCACTTGTGAGATTGCCTGGTGCTAACCAGGCAAGTACTGTCATGCAATAGTGAGATATAGGCAGAGTTGAAGAAGTTTCCCCAAAGTACTTCAATGCCAGCCCAGTGAACTAGACCAACCATACTGGCAGAATATATTTTATATGGGGTATCTGGACCATGTATATGGATCTGTAAACATAAGGCAAAACGAAAAACAAAGAAAACACATAAGTCAATATAAAATATATGAGTAACTTAATTTCAAAGATTCCTCCTTAGTGTATCAGTATGTAACAACATGTAATTGCATGTGTTTACAATGGAATGGCTACCTACTGTGCACCTAACAACAACCCTGCAGTAAGGAATGCAATGTAAGAACTAAATGTCACATTTATTATGAGATGATTGATGTGACAGGGACACAGGGAATACGATGTAACCAAATAATGTGTCCACACATGAGGGATAAGTAAGCATGGTTCACACAAGTAAACCATAGGCGCAGGAGCTACAGTAAATAAATGCAGCACTAACAAGCTAGGCACACACAGCAGACATGCACCTTCATTTTCATACACACTGCAATTAATTAGCTCATGATGAAACTCGCCAAGTTGCAAACGAGTTGCACTCAGGTAAAAACGGTGATTAAAATAAAACTCCCCGACTCTGTGCTGCATTCATGAATGGAGAAACAGCAGCACGTACACACCTTGATTATTATTTTTTTGCCGCAAAGCTCGCTAAATGACCCTTTTATTCAATATGTGCATGCTAATGACTGTTTGTCTGCTCTGAGGCAGGGACCCATCAGTGGCTGTTTTCACTCTAATAGCTTCCCAACTTTTCTCTATTACTGCATATGGCCTTGCGGAGACGCACAGACACACACAGGCAGGTGAAGGTGTGTGCGCCCGAGCGAGCACACGCACGCACGCACGCACACACACACACACACACACACACACACACACACACACACACACACACACACAAATCTATAAGCACAAAGACTCAGGCACCCAGACACAGGGGGGCACACACACACACACCATTACCACTGTTTCTAAGAATACGCTGAGACATGTTTCCCCAAACAGACCTACCGCAGAGGAGCTGAGAGCTGTCAGCAGAGAGCCACAGAGAGAGACTCTTTTTCTGCTGACAGCCTGCCCTCTGTCACGCACGCACACACACACAGGCGCGCACACGCACACACACGCACGTGCACACACGCACACGCACATGCACACACACACACACACGCAGACACACACGCACACACACACACGCACGCACACACATACAGGCACCTCCATCACCACCTGCCTTGAGCCCAGTGTGTCCAATCAGGCCCCATTGTCTGGCATGGCTGCGCTCGGATCAACCAATTAGGTCAGGCCTCTCTCTCTATGCCTGTCAGCAGTGTTGGCCCTGCACCTGGACGGATTCCACTGAGCACTGATTAGCAAGGAAGAGATCACGCCCCCCACATTCACCCATTCACCCATTCACATCTCCTTTCTCTGGCGCACACACACACACTCACACACTCCCTGACACACTCTTACGGACACACATCCACACACACATACACGCAAGCATGCATGCACGCACGCTCACACACACGCTCACAGACTCACTGACAAACACTTGCAGACACACATCCACACACACATGCAAGCAAGCACGCACGCACACACACACACACACTCACACACTCACTGACACACACTTACAGACACACATCCACACACACATGCACGCAAGCACGCACGCTCACGCACACATACTGTACAGTACACACACACTTTCCCTTGTCCGTTTCCCGACCTCCATACAATATCATTTACCAAAACCTGCTGAGGGACTGAAAATTGCGGCCGTCATCATGAGGTGTGACAAGGGAAGCATGGGAGAGGTACTGTATATAGGGAGCAGTGGAGGAAGGTGGGGGGCAATGGAGGTGGGGAGCAGTGGAGGGAGGTGGGGGGCAATGGAGGTGGGGAGCAGTGCAGGTGGGGAGCAGTGGAGGTGGGGGGAGGTGAAGTGAGGCAGGGAGCAGTGAGGTGGGAGGCAATGAAGGGAAGTAGAGACCATTATTGGCGGTGAGGAGCAGTGGAGGTGCAGAGCAGTGTAGGGAGGTGGGGGTAGTGTAGGGAGGTGGGCAGGAATGGAGCAGTATGGAGAGGTGGGTTGCTGTGTAGGGAGGTGGGTTGCTGTGTAGGGAGGTGGGAGGAGGTGGGTTACAGTGAGATGAGGAGCAATGGTGGAGGTGGGTGGGTAGCAATGGAGGCAGTGGAGGTGGGTTGCAGCATAGGGAGGAGGGTTGCTGTGT
>NC_085860.1:16849163-16864163 GCF_034702125.1 Engraulis encrasicolus
TCTCTCTCTCTCTCTCTCTCTCTCTCTCTCGCTCTCTGCCCATCCTATTTACAAATGGAGACAGCATTGAAAGCAGTCTCTGTGTGTGCATGTGTGCGTGCATGTGTGAGTGTGTGTGTGTGTGTGTGTGTGTGTGTGTGTGTGTGTGTGTGTGTGTGTGTGTGTGTGTGTGTGTGTGTGTGTGTGTGTGTGTGTGTGTGTGTGTGTGTGTGTGTGTGTGCGTGTGTGTGTGTGTGTGTGTGTGCCTGCATACGTGCGTGTGTGCGTGCATGTAGTGAACTCCTCCACTGCACTGTGTACCCCCCCTGTATTCTCTGGCCACCTGACACCACTACTAAGGGACGGTGGCAGCTCTAGTGCATACTGATCACACCTGGGCCTGGGCCTGCCTGGGGACAATGGGCAGATTAGGTGGCCCTGTCCATCTGTGGCTCTGGCCCCTGCTCATTTGGGATGGCTGGCGGAGGGAGGAATGCTGACACAATGTAGGCCTACCTGTTAGAAAACACATTTACCCAGTCTTGCATACGTACTGTATAGTAGTTACTAGCAGGGCTTTGAACCGTTATTTTTTTCCAAACGTTCCGTTCTGAACAGAAACGGAATTATAACGTTTCCGGTTATGGGTTCCACCAATAAACTGACGTTCCCGAACCGGTTAGAACAAAAAAATATCGTTCCCGGAACGGTTAATTTCGTTCCTGTCAGCTGATTACTGCCCATAGGCCTAACTGACGTTAATTATCCAAGAAAGACGGAAGTGCAAATGAGTCAGCCTACATTCCAAACTGTTTATTCAAGCGGATGAAAAGAATATCCTCCAGAATTTTGTCATTCAGGGACGACCTAAGCGGAGAAGCGGAGAATAAACCTCAATGATGAAAATACGCTCTCCACGCTGACTTGGGTCACAGGGAGCGCTATGATGGACATTGTGAGTTTGTGCATATTTGAAGCGGCCATGGATGCCCAATAACGCAGAACATTCTCGGTGCGCTTTACATGCGCTTCTCTGCAATGTCTTACAATGATGCAATGGAAACTCTGCCCTTTTGTATGACAGTGGTTTCTCTTATTTAAGATGTGGAATGGAGACTTTGTAATCCACAGCTCTCTCTCCATTCAGTCAGAGAATGTCTGATGTCACACAGGACGTGAACCTCAGCCGTCATGGTAATGTGTGCAGGAAAATAATAACATTTTTTTTTTAGTTTGAGGAACAGTATTAACCGGTATTAACTGGTTACCATTATTTTTAAATAAGTGTTCCTGTTCCAGAACATAAAAAATAATAACGTTTCCGGTTTCGTTTCTGTTCCCTGTAAAATACAAAAAGTTCCCCGTTTTCGTTTTCGTTCCTTGAACCGGTTCAAAGCCCTGGTTACTAGGGCTGTAACAATACACTCAACTCGTGTTTCGATTCGAATCATGATATTGGACATACGATGCGTTACACCCCACGATTTTAAAATGTATCTTTTTAAATTAATTTATTTGTTTTTTTTTCACATTTGCCAACATTATACCTGTTAGAAAAAACATTTACCCAGTCTAGAGTAGGTAGCTGCAGCCCCTGTTCATGGAGGCTAAGGTTGTCAAACAGCTAGCATATCAAAGAGGCTGGTCTTATACCTGTAGGCACCTCTCACAGTCTCCCCTCTTTTCTCGCCTTTCTATTTCATTATCTCTTGCTTTATTTATATCTCAACTGATCATTCTCTCTGTGCTCTCTGTGTCTTTTCATTCTGATTTTCTCCTCCCATCTCTCCCATCCGTTCCACAAAACTTTCCTCATCACTCATTAGTTCTTTGTGCAACTACACTTCTATTTATGCGCCCCTCTCTCTCTCTCTCTGTCTCCGTCCCTCTCCCTCTCCTCCTGCATCTGCACCTCTCAGTCTCTCCAGCAGTAATAGCACAGTAGCACAGTACGGTGCGCTCTTGAGTGAATGTGCTTCAGAGATGTCAAGAAGAGAAGAGGGGTGCTGCTTGATGTGAAGTGCTCACAGCATCTGTATTTTCCAACTAATTGTTCATCAATGAAACACAAGGGAGAAAGAGAGAGAGAGAGAGAGAGAGAGAGAGAGAGAGAGAGAGAGAGAGAGAGAGAGAGAGAGAGAGAGAGAGAGAGAGAGCTTGTGTGCCTCCATTGTACATGGGAAGAGAAGAGGGAAACAGAGGAAGATAGATGAAATGCTCAAAAGCAAAATAAAACTTTCAAATTTTCAAGTTCTCTGATGACACTGCTATTGTGGCGTGCATCAAGGATGGACAGGAAGGAGAGTACAGGGAACTGGTGGAGAACTTCGTCAGATGGTGCCAGGATAATCAGCTACAGCTGAATGCCACCAAAACAAAGGAGATGGTGGTCGACTTCAGAAGGACCTCCCCGCCACTGGTGCCTGTCTCTATTGAGGGAGAGACAGTGGAGACAGTTGACACCTACAAGTACCTAGGTGTACACCTGGACAACAAACTGGACTGGGCTGCTAATTCAGATGCTCTGTACAAGAAAGGACAGAGCAGGCTTTACTTCCTAAGGAAGCTCAGATCCTTCAACGTCTGCAACAGGCTCCTGCTGATGTTTTACCAGTCTGTCATGGCAAGTGTCCTTACCTATGCTATCGCCTGTTGGGGAGGTAGTATTAGGAAGAGGGACGCGGGGCGCCTTGACAGGCTGGTGAGGAAAGCTAGGTCTGTGGTGGGCATGGAATTGGAGGACCTCACTACAACAGCCGAAAACAGGACACTGAGCAGACTGGACTCCATACTGGAAAATGACAGACACCCCCTGCACCCGCTTCTGGCCAACCAGAGGAGCGTGTTCAGCTACAGACTCCGGGCCTTACCCTGCCGTACAGACAGACTACGGAAGTCATTTGTTCCTAGGGCCATCCAGCTCTTCAACACCACACAGAAAGACACAATGAAAGAGATTGTCATTGGTGACTGGACAGCCTAAACCACCCCCACCCCCTCCCGATTTTTTTTTATCTCTACTGAACAGCTACACTTCACCCAACACCACCCCCCCCCTCCCCCACCCCCACCCCCATGGAGCAAGCGCCTGCACTACCTTGGACACTTTAAGGGACTGCTCAACACAGGACAATAAACTCACTACACCCCACCTCAGCTACCTCACCTATCCCCTGGGATAGCATCTGTGAACTATTTAATTCTGCAATTTATTCTTACTGGACTATCTCAACCACTGAAAAAGCTACTGTGAACTGCCGTATTTTTATTTTTTACTACTTTTATTTTTTAACTGAGGGACTTCTACAATGCACAATCATTAGAACTATTTTGGCTCTTTTATGTGTACTGAACACTTTTATCTTGACTTTTTGTGTATATGTATGCAACATGATGCCCTACAAGAACCTTGTGTGTGTGTGTGTGTGTGTGTGTGTGTGTGTGTGTGTGTGTGTGTGTGTGTGTGTGTGTGTGTGTGTGTGTGTGTGTGTGTGTGTGTGTGTGTGTGTGTGTGACAATGTGTGTGTGTGTGTGGGGGGGGGGGGTTAGAGAGAGAGAGAGAGAGAGGATATGTGTGTGTGTGTGAGAGAGGGGGAGAGGGAAGGAGGGAGGGAGGGAGGGAGGGAGAGAGAGTGTGTGAGGCGATATACTTTTACTGTAATGTGCATTTATGTGTATAAGTTCTTTGTGTACGTTTGGATTTGTGTATTTATGTAAGCTGACAGACACCTTAATTTCCTTCGGGATCAATAAAAGTACTCTACTCTACTCTACTCTACTCTAAGTTTGTTTGGTGGGTAAGACAATGCGTATGCGAGTACATTGTGTCAGATAGTGAGGCAGGAGGAAGAAAGAAAGAAGGGAGCAAGAGAGGTAGGAATGGATGGAAGTGTCGATGGATGAAGAAAGAGATAGTGAGACAGGAGGAAGAAAGAAAGAAAGAAAGAAAGAAAGAAAGAAAGAAAGAAAGAAAGAAAGAAAGAAAGAAAGAAAGAAAGAAAGAAAGAAAGAAAGAAAGAAAGAAAGGAGCAAAAGCGGAATGGATGAAAACCATGGAAGTGCAGATGGATGAAGTGAGAGATATTGAGGCAGGAAGAAGAGAGGAAGAAAGAAAGAAAGGAGCAAAAGAGGAATGGATGAAAAACATGGAAGTGCAGATGGATGAAGAGAGAGATAGTGAGGCAGGAAGAAGAGAGAAAGAAAGAAGGAAGAAAAAGAGGAATGGATGGAAGTGCAGATGGATGAAGAGAGAGATAGTGAGTCAGGAGGAAGAAAGAAAGAAGGGAGCAAAAGAGGGAGGAACGGAATGGAAAACATGGAAGTGTTGATGGATGAAGAGAGAGATAGTGAGGCAGGAGAAAGAAAGAAAGAAAGAAAGAAAGAAAGAAAGAGGGGCGCAAAAGAGGAATGGATGGATGAAAAATATGGAAGTGCAGATGGATGAAGAGAGAGATATATATATATATAGTGAGGCAGGAGGAAGAAAGTTGTGCTGTGCTGTGGTAGGAGAGAGGGGTGTGATGGGTTTTTTGCTCTCCACTCAGTCATAACGAGATAAAAGTGAAGGGCAGCATTCCAGCTTCCCATCATCCCACCCATGACAATCTGCCTGAAATGAAAACCACTCGACGAGGAAGAGAGAGGAAGGGGAAGGGCAGGACGGATGGAGAGTGTGTGTGTGTGTGTGTGTGTGTGTGTGTGTGTGTGTGTGTGTGTGTGTGTGTGTGTGTGTGTGTGTGTGTGTGTGTGTGTGTGTGTGTGCTGTGTGTGCTGTGTGTGTGTGTGTGTGTGTGTGTGTGTGTGTGTGTGTGTGTGTGTGTGTGTGTGTGCTGTGTGTGTGTGTGCGTGTGTGTGCAAGCTTGCAAGTGTGCAAGCATGCATGCGTGTGCGTGTGTCCTGTGTGTGGTTTCTTGGGAAGAGAGGAAGAGAGATGAAAAATGCTCAAAAGCAAAATAAAAGCTTTCAAATTTGTTTGGTGGGGAAGGAGGCAATACTCCACTTAAAAGGACCTTGTGAAGATTATTTTTTATCCTGTCAGATGATAGAACATAGAGATGTCTTTTATCAGTTCTTGTGGTGGGAACATACGCAAAAGCTGCGGGTGTAGCACACAAAAATGAAACAGAAAATTCAACCGCACATTCAGGCACACATGCAATTTTTCCGTCAAAAAATGTCCTTGGCCAAATAAAAAGACAGTGAAAGAAAGTAGCCAAGGTCTTGTGAAAAACTGTGCCGAGGGCCTGACTTAGTTTGTCATATTTTGTTATTATTATATATATATAAACATCTTCCTAGTTGGATGCCAGGGGACACTCATTAATCTATTACTAGGCTTCAGATAGCACTCATCATATAAAAGACTTGAAGCAACAGGGAAGTAGACTGCATTAGCAAGCTTTCAGTCCTTATCACCCTCTCACCTGACAACTTCGGTATAATGCTATGCCACGTTTTTATACCGCTACGCTACGTTCCCCTGCGGTATTATTCAAAGACCGCAACCGAACCTGCCGGAGAAAATGACCTGTCAGAGAAAAGATAACATTCCCACTAACAAATGTGTTTCCACACTGCTCAAGTCTATTTACCCGCTTTCTTGCTTCCAGATGGCTGCTTGTGTGGGATTTAAAGACCCAGGCGGGAGAGATACATATTACTTCTCCAGGTGCACTTCTATCAGTCCCGATTTTGGGGAGGGGATTTGTGGAGGAGAGAGATCTTGGGTCTTTGTGTTCAGATTATCAAAGCAAAGTCCGGCGGCCGTGAATGTTTGAGATTCCCCTGTAATCCCTTGGCTTACCAGAACCCGTGAACTGAGCACCTAATCACCAGGCTGCTTGCACAGGCTCATGCATGCCGAGCCGACCCAAAAAATCCTCGACCAGAGTCAGCACTCTCAGGAGCAGTGACGCACACACAACACACGCAGCTCAAGAGCACAACTGCTCACAAGTGCTGTTACCACTATGACCAGGGCCGCTGACAGCTTTGACCATTCCCGGGTCAAAGTCATCTAAAAGGGCCCCCCACTAAATACATACAATGCAATAAGGATCCAATTCTGGGCCCCTTCTCTCCCTGGGTCCGGGGAAACTTACCCGTTTGTCATCTGTCGTTTCCACCCCCACACACACAACAACATCCCTGGATTTACAGGTCAATATTAGCACAATATTGCTGTGACTTGGGTGCAATGCATCTTTCCTTGTATTACAAAAGACATGCGCTATTACTGTAACACTGTCTGCATTTAAAAATGAAAACTCAAAAAAAAAAACACAGACAAATTTGAACTTGGGTTTGTAGTCTCACATCTGGATAATAGCAACACATACATACTATCTTGTTTGTTTACTGACCACAATTATGAAAGCCCATTGGGAAACTCCAACTCCCATTGTCATTGTGACACAGCACTCCACAGCACACAAGTGAACACTGCACACTGCACACAACGAAATTGCATTTATGCTTCACCCGTGCAAGGGGGCAGCCCTCAGTGGCGCCCCATGGGGAGCAGTGCGGTGGGACGGTACCATGCTCAGGGTACCTCAGTCATGGAGGAGGATGGGGGAGAGCACTGGTTGATTACTCCCCCCACCAACCTGGCGATTTTGCATTCACCAAAGACATCCCATGCAAACTGGTCATCAAACTTGAATGTGCTTGTTTACTGACATGTCAGATTTTAATTGAACACTGGATCTTCTAGCCAACACAGTCAAGCCTGGTAGATTAGACAAACATGTTGTGCATTCCAATATGTAGACTCCTGTCCTCCACTTGTGCTTGTGACCTGGCCCCGCCTCCTGGCCCAGCCTCCGTGGAGAAAACAATAACGTTTCCCAGCTGTCAGCCTAGTCACAACAACTTTTGGGGGACTGTTTTTCATTCACCATCCCAATTGCAAATGAGGAAATGACATTAGAATTGCGCAAGAATTAATTTTCTGTCGTCAGTGACATCATCATGAGGTCACAAACAGGCCAGTGAGCAAGGGAGGGCAGGAGTCTGCATATTGGAATCTATCCATGGTCTGCACCCTCACTCTGTATACTGGTGTACCACAAAGCTGTGCATCAAGGCCTTTCTTGGATATGTTTTCACCAGGGCTCTAAATTAACTTTTTTCATCACCAGCCAAAATGGCTCGTAGATGTTAATCTTACTAGCCAAACACACACTCACTAATGGGTCAAAGTGGCTAGTAAATTGGTCTTTTCTACCAGCCAAATTGAAATTTCACCAGCATTTGGCTGGTTGGCTGTTGTTAATTTAGAGTCCTACTTCTGACTATGCCAGCAGTCCGTGTAAGCGTCATTATCAACACTCCTCAGCATACACATTTGGGAGGTTTATGTGAAAATATGCATATGCATTTTTTTGCATTTGCAATCTTATTCAATCTTTGCATAATTTGTTTGATGATGATATAACCGATTTCCTTCTAACCTAATGTATCCATAAACACAAAACCTAGACAACATATTGTATGCATGCACAGCCAACCTTGAAAATGCATGTAAATTGAAGCGAACCCCAGAAACACTTCTTGTCAGAGACAGAAAAAAACCCTCTTGATTTTTTTAGTGAAACACAGCTATGTACAGTATGTGTACAGAGTGAGCTATAAAAAATGGATAGTAGCTGCAAATAAAAGGGGTTTTAGGCTCGACGCCACTCTGGCGCGCGGTAAAACCGGTGCCCAGTGTTTTTGCACAGCAATGTCTGCTCTGAAAGCGACTTTGGAAGCCAAGAGAAGCATTTGGCTTGTTTTTCCTGTGTGGAATGTCTCCTTGCAACATCCAAAGCTAAGTTGACAGGCAACCAGAAGAACTGCCAGTCGGCTGAAATAAGACAATTGTTCCTTCGATAAACTACTGGAACACATTTCCAAACAATACGACAGGCCTTGCCGCATCCCTGACGGAACAAAGGAGCCAGCCAGCAGAAGATTCGCACACGGGAGGAATCCGATGGCGGCCGTCCAAAAAGCCTAGATAGCTTAGGAGTGTCTGTAAAAGGCATTACAGGCTATTTCCCCTGTTATCTCTGGTCCTCAGTGCTCGGGGCAGGGGCAGGGCGGAGCGGGGTGGGGGGGGTGAGACTGGACAGGGAGGATAGGGCAGGACAGACGAGAGCCCGGGATGGTGGGGGGATAGGGCAGGAGAGACATGGGCAGAGCCCGGCCGTGCTTCCTTCAGGAGCTTAGTATTTGCTCCATGCTGCTGGTCTGGTCAGCTGGCCTTGGATGACCTCTAGAGAGAGATGAGACATGGGGAAGGGAGGAACAAGAGAGAGAGAGAGAGAGAGAGGGAAGAGAAACAGAAAAAAAGAGAAAAAAGGAAGAGATGTGATGAAGCAGAAATGTAGAGAGAGAGGCATAGAGAGGAAGTGTGTGTGTGTGTGTGTGTGTGTGTGTGTGTGTGTGTGTGTGTGTGTGTGTGTGTGTGTGTGTGTGTGTGTGTGTGTGTGTGTCTGTGTGTCTGTGTGTGTGTGTGTGTGTGTGTGTGTGTGTGTGTGTGTGTGTGAGAGAGAGAGAGAGAGAGAGAGAGAGAGAGAGAGGGAGAGAGAGAGAGAGAGAATAAGAAAGGTGAGAGTGATACAGAGAAACATAGTGGGCGGAATGGGGTAAAGTAAGAGATAGAGAGGGCGGAGTTGATGAAAAGAATGGAAGACAGGATCATTGGGAGAGAGAGGAAGAACCTCACAGGGACACAGAGAGAGAGCTAGGGCAGTGGTTTTCAAAGTGGGGGCCGGGGACCCCTGGATGGTCCAGAGGAGACGCTAAGGGGGCTGCGGCTTGTTGGCAGGAAAACTATTGCACAACAACCTGAATCATTTAATTAACCGAATAACTAACGTAAACCAAATCATCCTAAAAAAACCTACAAATAACAATATTCTCAACATTTTTGTAATAATCTATTACATCTCCGAACATTACTACAATTATCATTATTATTTTATATAGTGGGGCACTGTCTCCAAGACCTAAGTATGGTTGAGAAAGTGTGGCCCAAGTTGACCCATGTAAGGGGGGCTTTGGCTGGAATGTACCGTCATATGGGGGGCCTTGTCATGGTAAAGTTTGGGAACCCTTGAGCTAGGGGGTGGGAAACGTGTCTAGCGAGGCAGGAGGTGAGAGGCAACAGGGCTCCAGTATTAGCGGCACTTAGAGGAGGATGTCTGTCTACTCTCACCATCTTCAGCCATCTTCAACAGGCCAACAGCCATCTATTAGAGCTCGTAAAAGGCCTTCAAACATACCTTTGAAAGAAACTGTGTGTGTGCGTGTGTGCGTGTGTGCGTGTGTGCGTGCGTGCGTACGTACGTGCGTGCATGCGTGCGAGCGTGCGTGCGTGCGAGCGTGTGTTCTGGCTTCAGGCGTGTCCTTGAATGTACTACACAACTTAGTTACAGAAATTTCATTCACCACAAGAGGCCTCAACCTAGATCCTTAGAAGTTTCCTGCAAAGTTCTTATGACCAAACAGTGCATTCAGCCCTGTTATGTGAGTGTATTGCATTGTGTTCCATAGGAAAAAGCAGTAGGCTCCCTTATCAGAGACTGGAGTACAGGAGAGGGGTGTGTGCCATGTCTGCATGACCCAAGGAGGAAACTAAGGTGGGGCCACCTCACACTTGGCCGTCCTGTTTTGCAAGTGATTAATGACGTCTCCCACCCTAACCCGGAAAATCTCCTTTCATCACTACTGTATGGTTCATTGTGGAGTTCAGATGTGAAACCCTCTGAGTGCATTGGCCATTACCTTAGGGTAATATTATCTAAAATGAACTACTTAGAGAATTTTTATAATGTATTTTGGAGGGTTTTTGCATTAGAATTCTTCATATGAATGCACAAGGAACATCCAGCTGTCACATACAGTGCTAATGTTGTTTGGCAATGGCGTAAAATAACAAGAAAAGTGAACATCACTGGATACTTTCTCAATAATGTAGGCTTTGTCCATCTGCTTGGTCCCTTTCAAGTTTTTTTTCAGACCCTTTTAAAAGCACAGATGTAATCCATTGGTGCATATCCAGATTGAGAAATAGGATTCTGCATCCAAGAAACAAATCAAAGTTGGCTCAAGCAGCAGACCCCTGGAGACTTAACGTGTGAGAACACTATTAATCAGATTATTGAAGATGAACTCTGAGTCAAGTTCATATATTTGTTTTATGAAATAAAGTATGTAGTCTATGTAAAACAAAGGAAAGATGTATTCCGTGCTTCAAAAGTAACAGTCTAGTGCAACCAGAGCAGGACTTAATCATAAATATCGACATGGTGAAACGTTAGTCTGAATGCACTGATATAATAAGCTACAAGGTTACCACTGTGTTTCAGCATTTTTCAAAGCTTTTGTCTTAAAGGTGCACTGTGTAATATTTTCAGCAGTTTCTTGGCAGAATTTATGCAGCTCAGTCGCACATGTTACCTTTCCCCCTAAAACTCACCACAGCCATCAAATTCTAAGTATTCATGATGACTGGGAAAATTGAATGAAAAGTGTCTGAATCATCCAGGCATCAGGCATCATCTAAAGGTCTTCAGTTTTATGCCAATAAATAAATATAGCGGAGAGTAAGTCCTCCTGTGTTATGCATGAGAAGTGTAAATAAAACCTTGATCCAGATTGAGAGGAGTCATATTTGGAGCGGTGTACCTGGGGTTCAAGTCCTCCTAGCTGTACATGTAATATTCATGAGGTCAGATGAGGACAGCAGCACCAGGACAACAGGGATGTGTCTGAACCTAATGTTGCACTGTTTTTTTAAAGTATTTTTTGGCCTTTATTATTACAGGATAGTATGAGAGTAGACAGGAAATGATTGGGAGTGAGAGATGGGGAAATGACCCCAGCCGGACTGGAACCGGGGTCCCCGTGGGCAATGCAAGCCCAAATGTGGGGGGCTTAGTGTGCTGCGCCACAGCGCCCTCATAATGTTGTACTCATTTATGGCTCCCTTACGTATCGCAGACTATGACACTATCTTTTTTTTAAGTTGATTTGATTTGATTTGATTTAGACTTTATTTATCCCCAAGGGGAAATTTGAGTCCCAGCTTGCTCTATATAGATACAAATATATAAATAAAGAAGAGAAAAATAGATAAATAAGTAAATAAGTAAATAAAATATATTAGCGTAGGGTGTTGCTTTCATTTCTGCCTTTATTTCGATAGGACAGAAAATCAGATGGGGTAGCATTGGGATATGACCCAACTCGACCTGACTCGAACCTGGAACTCCATGCCCAGCAGCCTACATGTGGGTCACTTAGCGCTATGTAACTCTGCACACCCCAACTGCGACACTCTATTCTGTATGAGTGAAAAGGGAACAAATCTGGTTCCACACCAATGTCTTTTTTCTGTTGTTTGTTATTTATTGATAGTGCATGTGACTAAAATGTCGATGTTTGATCCTGACACTGGTTACACCGGATCGTCACTTCAGAAGCTCAGAGTAAACGTGTTTCCTTTGTTCCACACTCTCTATTTAATTGTGTTTCATTTGAACAACACGGGGCCGGGCAGAGTATCAGGACAGGTGGACAGTACACCCGAAGGGAGTGAGTAACCCCCCCACAGGAAATTGCTGCTGTACACCCCCATTCACTTATGCAGCACAGATGGTCGGCTTAATGGAAGTTATTGTACTGTAGAAATGACTTCATTGTTATGTCGAGCTCCAATCAACTGTTGCAATGCTGGTTTGTCATTGTTGTAGGTATAAACACCCGTGGCCGATGGAGTCCACATGGTCTACTCTAGGCCAATCATGCCATTGTTATAGTGCAATTTCCTCGTTGTAAATGTTCTTCTCATTTTCATTTCATCATCAATGTTCACTTGCTCTAGGCTGGTGATAATGTGTGTCTGAGTCTCCCTCTGTGTGGACAGACAGCACTGATGTTCTGCTGTGTGTGTGTGTGTGTGTGTGTGTGTGTGTGTGTGTGTGTGTGTGTGTGTGTGTGTGTGTGTGTGTGTGTGTGTGTGTGTGTGTGTGTGTGTGTGTGCATGTAAATGACACACAGAGACAGAGAGAAAGAGAAAGAAAGAAAGAGAAACAATATGATAGACAGAGAAGAGAGAGAGAGAGAGAGAGAGAGAGAGAGAGAGAGAGAGAGAGAGAGAGAGAGAGAGAGACAGAGGCAGAGACAGAGAGAGAGGGGGGGGTGTGAAAGCTACAGCCTGGGAACATGCTGGGGACTCTATTGTATGTAAATGGAGGCACCCATACTGTTCGAGGAAATGGAAATTTCACAGTGGCACAGATCAGAGCACATTGGAGCCATGCTGCCGTGCCGATGCCTGTGCCGCACCGCGCCGACAGGGCTGGACTGGCCATCTGACATACCGGGTATTTCCCGGTGGGCCCTGCACCCTCGTGGGCCCCTATTTTCAGAAATGTAAAAAAAAAATTCTGAAAATAGGGGCCCACCGGTTAGTCAGTTATGCGCCGCTAATTATGAGGGGCCCCTTTATGCCAGAAGTGCCCGGGCCATATTCCAACCCCCAGTCCAGCCCTGCGCGCAGTGCCGCGCTGCGCTGCCTGTGCCGGAGGACAGCGTTTCCACACAGACACATTTTCATCTGCCTGCCCATTAGCTTCACACTGGGCCGCCGTAATGCTCTGCCAAATACACATATTATCCAGAGGAAGAGAAGATAATAAAAATTCTAATGGCCCGCGATCATCACGCAATCTCTCGCACACAAACTCCCATCTCGGCAGAGGAAATGGAAATAGAGATGGGCCGTCTGTGTGTAAAAGAAAAGAAATCTGGAGAGTTAAAAAGAAAATGTAAGCTTATGTGTAATGTCAATAGGATACAGAACAGACCTGTTATTTTATTTAAGATATGCACACATTTCTCGGGTATAAAGTACTGTACTGTATGCACGTGTTGGCTCGAGGCTCTATGGTTGGTCCCTTAGGTTGTGGTCTCCTGACCACAGAGTTAGATATATTCCAAGGCTTATGGAGGTTGAAAAAATCTGCATTCAACTCAGCTGGGTCACACACATACAAACACGTGGGCATCTATTTTACACCCACAACGCAAGAAGAGTTTGGGTCACTCATCAGTGTCCATAGTCCATAATTAGTTTTTCCTTACGCCCTCCTTTACACATCTCCTGTCTTTACTAATGTACCGAGGCTGACAGTGTTTATGTCAAAGCTGATAACTAAATCCATCTCATCATGCATAAGAATGCATTACGGTTTGACATTAGGCAGTCTTTGGTATACATTTCCATAATACATAAGACATCAACATGAAGTTCAATCAGGTCTCTGGAAATGACTTCAGAGTGTAAATAAATCCATCTTCACTCCGCACAAACTCACTTTCAATAACACACCCGGTCATTACTGTTCATCTCTGTATTGCTTTCATTCTTCACATAAACTCTAATACCATTGAGCTGACACAACATAGCTGTCAGTGAGTTGCCATGGTAGCAATATGCGAAGTGAAGAAGAGTGATATTTAGAATAATGAGCGAAAGGTTCCTTCCTGTATATGGGGATGTCTTCGCAGACGTATAGTTTCCTATTTATCATTACAGCAAGAAGAAGAATTGGCAGGAGATGAGGCATGAAAATCATCACTGCTCTCGCTCCCGACTGTAACCCAAAATAAATTTAAACCGAATTACCAGTCACACCATGAGAACAAATGAATAAATACTGACTGTAATAAACAGGCGACGACATTAGCATCCTGAGGCTATCAGCCATTTTCGAGAACCATAATAACACAGTAAGTATTAGAGTATTGGCTGGTTGGTTCCTTGTCATATTTCGAGGCCATAGCCAAGGGTCACAAAAGAAAGAAAATAAAAAAAGAACATCGCAGAGAATAAGAAAGGGGGAAAAAAAAGAATGAATGACAAATTTGCATGTAACGGTGAACTGAATAGATCCCCTATCATCAATCTAAAATGTGTCAAGATTCCCATTACCAGTTCACCCACACAGGGGGAACTCGGAGACAAATGGCCACATGTAAGGTATGAACCCTTCTCTGATGACCTTTAAGATTCTTTCAGAAACAATCTCTCTCTCTCTCTCTCTCTCTCTCTCTCTCTCTCTCTCTCTCTCTCTCTCTCTCTCTCTCTCTCTCTCTCTCGCATGTGCACACTCCTGCCATGAGCACACAGTCACTCTCCTTTGTTATCAGCGCTCCTCTGTCTGACTCGATATACTCATATACTGAACGGCTTCTCCGCCTCACAACTTCTCTTATAAATCTACTTAGTCTCCCTGTTTTTCAGCCTCTCTCTCTCTCTCACTCTCTCTCTCTCTCTATCTCTCTCTCCCTCTCTCCCTCTCTCTCTCTCTCTCTCTCCCTCTCTCCGTCTCTCTCTCTCTTTTCCTCCCTCCCTCAGGCGCTCTCATCAGTGGATGATATTTTGGCAAGCCACCTCGTCTCTGTGGCCTCGTGACCTTGTACATCTAAGTTGTCTGCGGCTGCCTCCAGTTGTTAGCGCCGCATGCGTGAGAGGGGAAATTACGGCACATTAAATTACGACACGGTGAAAGATTAGCCCACACTGACTAATGTGTTTAATTAGGACGCTAAGGAGCCCTTCCATTAACTCATCAGCCTTTGACAAACCATTTTCTCAGGAGGAAGCTGGCTGGAAACAAATAAGACGGAAGGCACACTTTGAAATGTTAGGCCCTTGATGAAGATGTGCGATTCAACAGGACAAGAACTTCTAAACAATAAGACAAACACAGCGAGGCTTTGCCATACGTTTGTTTGTTTGCTTAACACTTTCAGCTTGCCTGTGTATCTTATGAATAATTAAAATGAAAAGTGCTAACATCAGAGCACACTTTGACATGTTAGACCTGGATAAAGACGTGAAACTCAACAAGACAGCTTCCATCTAATAAGACAGAGGCTTAGCCATACTTTGCCTGTTGTTTGTTTGGCTTGTTGGATTATGAGATTCAGTTTATCGGACTATCTCGTGATTAATTGAAAGGA
>NC_085860.1:16869163-16871663 GCF_034702125.1 Engraulis encrasicolus
GCGTCCTAGCATCTCTATAAGAGGGTATGTCCGTCCGTCAGTCGGTCTGTTGGTCGGTCCGTCTGAAACGCATTCTCAATTGT
The DNA here is from genome assembly GCF_034702125.1 of Engraulis encrasicolus. Classification (NCBI taxonomy): domain Eukaryota; kingdom Metazoa; phylum Chordata; class Actinopteri; order Clupeiformes; family Engraulidae; genus Engraulis; species Engraulis encrasicolus. Next base: position 16,869,247 of record NC_085860.1, read on the forward strand.
AATTCCCTCCTGTGTCCACAGGGCGGCAATGCATAGACGGACGCACCTTTGTCCGACTGTCGGACTTGTTTTGTTGAAGCAGCCGTACAGTATTGACTTACTGGGGTAGTCTTTGGGGTGGATCTGCTCGGACCAGTTGCCAAAGAAGGTGAGCCGGTACTTGGCTGTCCCGCAGGCACAGCACTCCTGCTGGGGTCTTCCCCCCGGGCCCGAGCTCGCTCCAGGGACATGCTCTGCACACACAAACACAAGCCTGGTTACGGCAAACACTACATGAACAGCAGATGCATACATAGTAGTACACACACGCACACGCGCACACACACGCACGCACGCACGCACGCACGCACGCACGCACGCACGCACGCACGCACGCACGCACACACACACACACACACACACACACACAGACACACACACACACACACACACACACACACACACGCACACATATGCACATTCATAGGCACAGGCACTCAGTCACATACACATATGTCATAAGTGCAAACAAATCCTCTCCCTCAAATGTACAAACACAAACAAATGTAATAACACACACACACACACACACACACACACACACACACACACACACACACACACACACACACACACACACACACATACACACACACACACACACACACACACACACACACACACACACACACACACACACACACACACACACACACACACACAGGGTACGGTACACCCCAACAGGAGCATTACCGGCACCTGCTCCCATCATCATTAAATTCATGCAAATGAGAGAGCTAAGAGTGTCTACGCATGCAGAGTGGCAGCCTGCTTAATTGCACATGGCAACTTAAAGAGTAAAGTGCACTTAAAGAGCACCATATGTTAGTCATAGGAAATACATTCCACAAACTAATGATGATTACTGCTCAAATACTGTCTGTTCTGCGTCGAGTTGCTGTTTATTGCTGTTGAGAAACTGTATTTATTTGCATGCATTGACATTCCTATATATACAGTATCTCATACTGTTTTGTGTGGAGTTGTTGTTAATTACTGTGGAGAATCTGTATTTATTTACATGCATTGACATTTGTATACATACATCTCCTACTACTGTATACTGTATTGTATTTTTATTCTAATATTCTGCACCTTGCTCACACATCCGCTTGGTAAGGGAGCCCTCATCCTGGAAGTAGATGATCTTCTTCTGCACAATGCTGGCTCTGTGAACACAGAGAAGCAAGCGTGTGAATTAAAAGTTACTTCTTTGATTTCGGTCTTGGGGGAATACTACAATTGTAGACGTCGCCAGCCGCTGCCTCGTTCCCAAAATATCACACGGGCTGATATCAGATATTCGCACTTGATGAGATGTTCGGTATAAGTGTGAAGGATGTTCCCTGTCGTGAATGCTGCAGCAAGGACCCGTCTGTGATCACTCTAGTATTGCTTCCTTTGGTAAGATCAATAACATCTGACAGTAACGCCACTTGCACTTCAAGAGTTATCGCTGCAAATGACTGTATATTTATGGAAGGCAAGGATTTACATGTACGTAGCTTAATATCACACATATTTCTCTCGCACCCCCATTTAGAAAAAATATATAATAATAAACCACTTCAGTCAATATCCTTCCTCTGTAAATGTCATGACACGCACATTCCAGGAAAAGCATGTGTGCATTTAATTGACATTTCATGTTCCTACAAGAAATGCATTTCTTCCCCTTCTGCTCCACACACTAATTCCACATAATGTCATGTAGCGTGTAACAGCGTCTCTCGCTCTTGTCTGCCGCTCAGCATCGCTTGTGGTGCCGTATATCCATTGTCCCGGCAGAGCCTCTTTAGCATACACTGAGTGCCACTGCCCGGCTGGGCAACTGAAGCGTGGAGAGAGGGCTTTTGTACATCAGGAACATCTCCTTTTCAAGCCCCAGTGGTTGCGGAGAAAGAGAGAGAGACAGAGAGAGAGAGAGAGAGCGAGAGAGAGAGAGAGAGAGAGACAGAGAGAGAGACAGAGACAGAGACAGAGAGACAGAGAGAGAGAGAACACTGTATGTGTGAGTGTACTAAGTGTGTGTGTGTGTGTCTTCCAGCCTGTCTCACACCTGCACTCAACCCTCAATGCAAACGTAATCGCCAAAAGGGTCACGACCAGGTGTCTACAGCTCTTCAAAATCTCTCTCTCTCTCTCTCTCTCTCTCTCTCTCTCTCTCTCTCTCTCTCTCTCTCTCTCTCTCTCTCTCTCTTTTTTTTATTCTATCTGTCTCCATTTCTTTTTAATGCTCCCTGATTCTCTCTTCGAAGACCTTTTCTTTTCAGTGAGATGTCTTCATTATCAATTCCCCCTGCAGAGCCTGAGAGAGAGAGAGAGAGAGAGAGAGAGAGAGAGAGAGAGAGAGAGAGAGAGAGAGAGAGAGAGAGAGA
>NC_085860.1:16881663-16904163 GCF_034702125.1 Engraulis encrasicolus
GAGATGGGGAAAGGGAAAAGGGAGCCATGAGCCATTAGCATTACAGTCAGTCGCAGGGGAAACACAGAGACAGAGAGAATAGGCAGAGCTGAAGTCAGGTCGCAGCGTTGGCAGCCTAACCGTTTTCTCTGGCAATCTAAAAACAAACAGGGACGTTTTTCACAAGTAACCAATTTGCTGACAAGACATTAGTGCTAATGTTTGTAATGAAATTTCACCATCACAAAGAGGATGATTTTATAAGACAACATTCCTTTGCCAAATGCATACTGGACAAAACAATGCTGGATTTTAGAATTTGGTGATTCACAAGTCTTAAAACGTGAGTCAAAAGTGGTCCTCCCAGCACTTGAAATGGCAAACTTGAGTGGATGTTACCAGAGCTAAAATAACTTTTTTTCATCACCAGTCAATATGGTTTGTAGATGTCAATATTACAAGCACACACTCACTAATGCGTCAAAGTGGCTACTAGTAAGTTGGGGTTTTTTACCAGCCAAACTGAAATTTCACCAGCATTTGGCCGGTAAGCTGGTGTTAATTTAGAGCCCTGGAAGGGGCTGTATATAGTCTTAAACCGTGATTCAACAGTGGTCCTCCAAGCACTTGAAATGTCAAACTTCAGTGGATGGATGTTATTGTATATTGCACTGGACAGATCACCCACACTGTCATCAACAGGACACAGCTATTTCAGTCTTACTGTACGTCTCGCCCAGATGATGGTCAAACTGACCATACTGACGAAGCCATGAGACCGAGCCTGTATGGGGTAGTACTCCTACACACAGCCGAACGAGCCAAACCAGACACTTCACACAAGACGCCTCTGGGAAGCAGCTTTATTGAAACATTAATGGGGCCCGAAACCAGAGACAGTGCTGAGCTTTCTTTATACTGAAAAGCCACAATACCATGCTGATAGGGATCCGGTACTTTTTTGTTGTTGTTAAATCAAAACCAAAGTAAATCTAGAAATGTTTATTTTACCAGTAACCTTCACAGAAGTGTCAATAATATGTAGATTCAGACAGTAAAAAAACTCGCAAAAAATAAACCCAAGACTCTCATGACAGGTGGACCAGTCACTCAGGGAGCAGGTCCGCTGCAAATAACAATAAAACCCAACCTTTTATTTCTCCAGACGGACTTTGACAATCACCACACATGCGATTAAAAAATATAAGGATGAATCGCTTGTAATCTGTTTTTTTATTTCCTTCACCAGGTCCCAATTAGGGGGGTTAAGTTACATAAGAACTAATAATAAATGTGACATACGGATAATATATGAACTGATGTCAGGTAGGGCTGCACAATTAATCGAAAAATAATCAAAATCGTGATAAAATAGTGAAATCGAACTCATGATTTTAATCGTGATTTAATCGTGGCAATAGTGACCTACTTTTGAGAGGGTCCTTGAAGCCAGAACATACTGACAGGCTGGTGTTTCTGGCCAGAAATCTGTCCACTTAAGTTTTATGCTATTGCCTTTACATAATTATTACAATTCATTTTATTTTGCTCATCCCGTATGTAATTCATTCTTGGTTATATTTCATCTTGTTATAATTTTCAAAAAAATCAATAATCGTGATTAATAATCGTGATTATGATTTTGACCAAAATAATCGTGATTATGATTTTTTCCATAATCGTGCAGCCCTAATGTCAGGCTTTTTGATATACTCAGATTTTGCTATTTGTTTACTGCAATGTGCAATAATTTGTCAAGGAGGGTATGCTTTCGGTCGCGTTGGTTTGTCTGTCTGTTTGTCTGTTTGTCTGTTTGTCAGTAGGATAACTCAAAAAGTTGTGATTGGATTTGGCTGAAACTTTGTGGAGTTGTTGGAAATGACCCAGGGAACAAGTGATTAAATTCTGGTGTTGATCAGGATCACGAACCGGAACCAGGACCTTTTTTAAGATTCTTCACCATTGCTAGCCTAGAAATCTAGACGCCCCTAGTGACCGCAAATTGAATTGGGGACCTTTTCTAAGATTCTTCACCATTGCTAGCCTAGAAATCTAGACGCCCCTAGTGACCGCAAATTGAATTGCGGGCGAATTTTGACATTTCAGTTTCTAACTCCACAAAAAGAAGGCAGACAGACTTCCAATAAAGATAGGGTGTAACATAGTCAAATGTTCTATCAAACAGCTTCCTTGGCGGAGGTCTGCACTCTTTAGAGGACGTTCTGTCTTGTATCTACAGTATCTATCTATGTAAGCTGTCAGACACCTTAATTTCCCTCGGGATTAATAGAAGTCCTCTACTCTCTACTATTTGGACCAATGGGCTACACTCCTGGCATAACATACTGTACACCATCAGACTCCTTAGCATATTTTACTGGCTTGTCAACTGAGAGACTGAAGCCCCAATAGCTTGCCTCTTCATTCAGCCCAGAGATCGGCTTTCATGCCTGCCTGACTGCCATACATGACAGTGCATTTGTCACATCACTTTGTCTTCTGCTGCGCCAGCCAGGCATCCAAGCCACCCAAACGCTCGCTGGTTGTTGTTGCTTCAGGCACTTTCATTTCGTCTGTCAAACAGAGCCCTGTGGTGTTGGGGGGGATCGGCGGGAAAAAAAGAGTCAAAAATAACAAACTTTTTGGTTCGCACAGAGCACAGCAGGGGTGCACAAAACTAGTGAAACTAGATCGAGTTGAGAGGAACGTTTTTTTTTTTTGGAGCAGAACAGGAAGACACCGTTTTCTGGTTAAATTGCTCATGGAGACACTGTGCAGAGGACTAAATAGCTCCTTCAGGCCAGGAGTGAGAAAGCTCACAATCAGGCATGTAGCTTTACCAATAGACAGACTAGGAAATTGTCTAGGGCCCCACCAACCGTCAGCCCCACCATGGTACGGTAAATACCAACAAAAATTCAGTCAAAAGGGCCCCATGTTCATGTTTCGCCTCAGGCCTCCAAAGGGGTTGCTCACAATTCTGCCTGAGGAAACATCCATCGGGAATCTACGTATGGAATCTCCTTCCATGTTTTCTCAGCACCTCCGTTTTTGATTTACGCATATTTTGAACCATAACTCACACCAGACAAATTGCGGAGCAGGTCGCACACAAAGGAAAGTCATCCCTCTAAGTACATATTGACATGCAGCATTCCAGCAGGGGCTTTCTTCCCTGCCATGGCAACCCCGGGGCAACCCGGAGAGCTCCTCCACAGAGAGAGAGAGTGGCTACAGACTGTAAATCTTTAATACGACCAATAAAACTCGCTGACGCACACCGCGCCACCTCACCGCTATACCAACAATGCCCCTCCAAAGCTCTGCAAGTTAGATCCGGGAGCAAACTCTCAAGTTGCCAATACTACAAGTACATGCTGTATATGCCAGCAGCATTTCCACTTTCGATCCCATACCTCCAAACAGCAAACTCAATGCAATGCAATGTCAAAAAAGTTATAGTCATGTATCTCAGATACTGCAAGTGTGTGCATGTCTCTCTGTCTGTCGAGGGTACAGTATGTACTGTATGTATGAAGTAGAAGACGCCATGATGTAAGTGGGACAGTGACGGGGGTTTTTTTGTCCTCAGACGTCAGCTGGTACAACCACAGCTAATACTCGTAAATTAATTAGTAATTGGTAGGTAATGTACTGCCATGAATATGCTTCTTAGTTAATCCACTTAAAAAAAAAACATTTTATTCATACAATAGTGGCATTAAAACTTCATTGATCCATGTACATAGTACTTTGTTCTGAATATTTCCTGTGCACTCACTCAAGTGATGTAATGTAATGTACTACGTACGTACATATGTACATGTATGTAGGTATGTATGTATGTATGTATGTATGTATGTATGTATGTATGTATGTATGTATGTATGTATGTATGTATGTATGTATGTATGTATGTATGTATGTATGTACCGTATGTATGTAGGCCTATGTACGGTATGTATGTAGGCCTATGTACGTCTATACAGTATCTATCTATCTATCTATCTATCTATCTATCTATCTATCTATCTATCTATCTATCTATCTATCTATCTATCTATCTATCTATATCTGTCTGTCTGTCTGTTATTTATTATCATGACACCTCACCGTACTTCAACATGATGCACCGTAGGTTCTCTCGGAGCCAAGGCCAAGCCGTTTAAACGGGGGAAGAGTAGGGTGGATGTTCATTAAGCTTTAATATCCTAATCAACACTTCCGTGGGCGGGCGGGCAGCACTCTTTATTGTTGTGCTGTACACTACACGCCAGCCCACATAACATCAGAAGACAGACACCCCGCAATGCACTCTGTACATCACTTGCTGCCCAGTCCATCCAGGGACGGAGATAGAGAGATGGGCGAACAGGGCATCTTCCCCTGGGCTTAGGGCCCACCCCCATATTGGTGGTGGGGGCCATATACATGTTTTTTTTGTTTTTAAACACATTGTTGTGGGGAGGGGCAAGACACTGGCAGCCAACCACGTGAGCTAATTTTTTGACCGAGAGCGGTTTCCAAAAATCAGAGGTTGAGTTGTGCGCATCCAAGGTCGCACAGCCAGGGGAAAACAAAAAATGTGAACCCATGTATTGTGAGCTTGGCAGGCCGTATTGGGGGGGGTTATCAGTGCTATTAGTGCCCTGGGGCTCTGTGTGCAATTGTTCCACCACTGAGCCCATCCAGAGAATGTGCTGTGCAGTGTGTGTAGTCAGATTTTTTTTTTACACATTTTTTCATGTGTAAATGTCATGTGTATTTCATGATTTTTTGAAAATCTGACAACCATTACACAGTATCTTACCTCTAAATTATTTTGACCAGATTTTGTTACTAAGGAAGGCTTCTTGAGAAAATCGAAAGAAATTCCTAACGTAAATAAAGCATTTGATACACCCTGCAGACTCCAACTGGAGAAACTACTTTTTGATCAAGAGAGGCCATCACCTAGGCCTGCCGGTATCTCACCAGGCAGATGTTGGAATATGAAAAGCAAATACAACGAGATGATGGTGAACCTGAGTGGCAGACCCCATTTCCAGCAAGCTTGCCGTGAGAAACAATTAATTTCATCATGTTCGACAATGACAATGGGGGTTGCAGTTTCTGGCCCATTACCCCTGTGTGGCATTGTAACGTGTGTGTGTGGATGGAATGTGTTTGTTAGTTCCCCTTGCATGAACGAACGTCACTAATGGCCAGCCTCTGCTGGAGGTCTCTTACCTGGAAACTGCCGGCGTAATCATCATCACGCACACCTCCTCTGCCTTCTTTCAAAGCAATGAGGATGAAGCCTCGGAAAAATGATGGACTGGAGGCAAGCAAACTCACTGCAAAAGGAGAGAGGAGAAGTCAGGCGGAGATATATAGGTCATATATGACAGTGATAAGCAGCATGAAAGGTTATGGCCCTCCCAGGTGTGTCAGAAGTCTATACCTGCAGCTGACTGCCTGTCTGGGCACCACCAGCACGGCACCACCATCACTACACTAGTGAAATTCTTAGGCATCTCGTTTTTGTGTTCGGAGTTCTCTCGGGCACAGCTCCCTCAGCAGAGCATGTAGAGTCATGCTAAAAGAGGCCGTGCTGCCGACACTACCTGACACACCTGAAGGTAAATATGCAGCAGCTGAATCCGGCGCCTCGCTTGCGGTAGGCATGAAGTCATTCCATCCACACCTTAACGACCGAGCTCTAGCTCAGGCGGCGGGTTCACGCTCAGGTTCAGCGGCAATCATATGAAATGCCACTCTTCCACCCACCGCTAGTTATTTCAGATGGAGTGAAGTCTCGAAAAGAGCTGTCAGTGATGTCTTCCCGGGCTGTCTGCTTTGCTTCCCCCCGGTGTTCTCAAATAATTGCTCATATGGGAGGGAATGAAGTGTGGATACAGAACTCTGAGTTTTTCTAACTTTTGGATATGCACACAAAATCTACTTTAACTGTAACATGTTTTGGGTTTAATGGGTTCGTTTTCCAATGCATATGTAATAACAATTGCGTGCGTAATATTTCGATATTTTCGACAAGTAGGCTGTAGCCTATATAAATGTGCGTAGCCTATCTGAGTCGTCGTCGGTAGGCTCAGCCATCAACTTTGTTTTAGTTTCCTTCGCAGAAACGCATGCATATATTATGTTTGTCTTTATCTATCTTCTGGCCATTTAAGAATTACTCTTAATAATAATAATTTGAAAAAATATAGCCTACTATAAATGTTTTATAAGAACAGCATGCGCAGTTCATGGTGGGAACAGCTCTTCTTCTTGCTTACCTCTGTAGGTGCTTCCAGGCAGATAATTTTCGGGGTCTCCCTCAATCCTTAATCGAAACTCATGATGGCCATCCCTCCGAGTGCCCTGTGTCTGAGCCCGCTGGATCCTACTGCAATACCCATCCGATTTACCAGATCGGTCTGTAAATTCTTCCGTAAAAGACAAGGCGTTGTGCACAAAACTGCAGAACAAGCCGAGCACGACCAGTGTAAACAGACAGCTCCTCATCCTTGCTACTTTGACTGGACTTGCTATTCAGTTACCCGTTGCGAAATGAATCCTGTCTTTAAGCACGCGAAATCGAGTGGGGAAAGAAAAAAAAACAAATCAAACCAACTGTTCCCAAAAAAATAAACAAAACAAACTTGTCCGTGAGCCCTTTCAGTTGTCTGGCGACAGCTGGGCTAGAAGAGGAAGATCCATGCCCGCGCGGAGTGGAGAGGTCCCTGTGAGTGATCGACCCACTGCTGAAGTGTGTGGGCTACTAGGCTGAGGCGCGCGGGATGTTGACTTAAGCTTGGTGTCATTCACGAGCATTCAGGAAATAGCCAAACGGATGGGAGCGCAACAGCGGCAGCTGTCTCCCGCGTGCCAAGCGGAGGCAGCGCGAAAGCGAGGAGAGACACAACACACAGGCACATCACACTTAAACAAAACCAACGACAACATTCTGTCCGGAGTCTGTATCTTGCGAAAGAAACTTGCGAAAGCAAGCGTTTCGACATTTCAAATGAAAGGAGGGAATTGGCAGGTTGTGCGTGGGCAGGCGTTATTACGCGGGGATACAATTGACAACAGTGGAGGTTCAAAACTGAGTATTGATCCGTTAATAGTAGGAAATTGGTGCTACGCTTAAAGATATGTTCAAGTAGGTGCTGTTACAAAGTAAGCAAGTGTTGTATGCAGAGCTCTATTTCCTCATCAAATTGATATACAAATTCAAAGTAACCGATTTAGTCGACGGGTTCCTTCTGCCCACTCAATATTTATTATAATGAGTAGGCCTAGGTGTGAAGGCACCCTGGACACTTAGGATAGGCTTGCATTGGGGTTTTCAATAGAAGGCTGCCAGTAGATGTCACCAAGACTTACCCTCCTAACATTTTGTTTTTGATATAACATTATTTATGAATGTTAAAAAACATTAATGACTGATTAATTGATTGATTGATTGATTGATTGATTGATTGATGGTTAGTCTATCAGTTATCAATGCAGATAAACTGTGACAGGTCTTGATTTTTACTGATAGTTACAAATCTCTATGTAGGAGGCTATCTGTGTAATTTCATCTTTTCCTAGAATATACTACCTGGCGATAGCTGATAAAGACATCCTTATCTACATGCTATGTAAAACAACTACGAATTTAAAATTTAAATGAAAAAAAAAAACTAGGTATTGAAGACGGCCCTAGCTGCAGTCAATACGTTCTAACAGTGGTGGGCGTGTGGGTCAGAAACAGTGTGTGTGTGCTCTGTCATTTTGTCTATAGTCAAGACAACATTGTCAGGCCCGCTGAAGGTTATCTAATCAGCGAGCCGATAAGAGAGGAGATCTAACAGGTGCTTATCACCCCCATATCTTACATAATCAGTGCATTGTCCCCTGGCTACTAGAAGCCATTGATGCCAGGCTGTCTTCAGGCAAACAGACAATTGCCTGATCCCTTTATATCTTGACACTGCGGTTATAGCTCCGTATCTGTCATCTGCAGTTGGCGCAAATGAAATGAATTAGCCCGACATCATTTCTCGGACTGCCAGGCCTGGGGCCTCATGTGCTAAGACTTGCATGGATATCCTACTGAATTTCTGCTTAAATGTAAAAAATCTGCAAGTTTCTGCAAAGATTGCACCAAAAAATTCAGATGTATCGATCCATAACACGATGAACGATGAACAGGTTTTCACACCCATTGTCATGGTGCGTTCCATTCCATTTCATTTCAAATTCAGAGTACATGCAAATCAATATTAGCATGCCTACATCTGAAGTTTGCATGAGAAGTTATCATTAAGAGACTCAATTTTTTCCTCTGTGGCAGCTTTCATGGGCCCGTGTTGGCCGTACAGCAGAAGGTGTTATTGCTGCTTTGGTGCTGGGCACGGCACAGAAGCCCCTTGGTTTGTGTCTTCGGTAACACTTTACTTGACGCCGGTGTCATATGCATGTCATTACAGTGTCATAATAGTGTCATGACACAGTCATCGATAAGTCATAAACATTATGTCCATGTCATAGGCTTTGCCATAACAGAATGTCACTTAAGGCCAACAGTCATAAAATGTTTATGACATGGACATAATGTTCATGACATGCATATGACACTGTTATGACACTGTAATGACATGCCTATGACACTGGCGTCAAGTAAAGTGTTACTGTGTCTTCTCACCTGCAAGCATCAGGGAGACATCAGGGAAAACATTTTATTTCTCTCTCTCTCTCTCGCGATACACGCACACATGCACGAGCACACACACGCACACACATGCACACACATACAGTATAAACACACAGCGGCACGCACACACACACTGGCACGCACGCGCGCACACACACACACACACGCACGCACACACACACATTCACATACATACACACACACACACATACATGTGCACACACACACGCACACACAAGCACATGCACATGCACACGCACATGCACACACACATGCACACACACTCACACAAACACACACACACACACATGCACACACACACATTCACACCGTATTCCGCCTCTGGCAGGCAGTCCATAAATCTGGATGTGAAAGCTTGTAACACCCCATGGCAGATATGGGCCATCCTTTCCAACATAACATTTTTCTAGGCCTGATCCCTGTTCTAGTCCATATAAGACCAGTGAAATATCTCTACACAATATCTGCTGCACAATGAGATCCACATGTAGTATCATCAATTCTATAAAACAACCGGTCAAGAGAGATCTGCACATCATGCAAACCCCTCTAAAATAATAATGCTCACTGGTTTCCAGCAGACAGACTGACTGACAAACATAATGGCACAGTCGGTAGAGTTGCTTGCCTTGCGTGTGGCTCCGAAGAATATTTTGACGTTCAAAAAAGGAAGGAAAAAGCAGAGGCACTCTGAGATTTGAGAAAAATATAAAAAAGCCTTTAATTTAACATGGCAAATTCAGTTTAAAAGCACATGGGCCTACACGTTGCGGCCATTTTGGACCTGCACTTCACCCGGTACAGATGAGCACCTGAGTACTGAGCGCTTTAAGCCCTTTAGTGTCTTCTCAATATTTTGACGTTGTTCCAAAACTAAATTCTTTTTTTAATGCATTTTTTATGGGCTTTTTCGCCTTTATTTCGGATAGGACAGTGAAGAGCGTCAGGAAGCGAATGTGGAGAGAAAGACGTGGTAGGGACGGCAAATGGCCCGGGCCGGATTCGAACCCTGGGTATGCAAGCCCAAAATGTGGGGGGCTTAGCGCGCTGCGCCACAGCGCCCCCAATCTAATACTCCATTCTAATGCACATGGCTGGCGATCCCAGAGAGGGAGCAAGATGACAGCTGCAGTCTCGGCCCCAGACTGGGGTAATACCAAATAATAAGCATAATCTGGACGCCTAACAATGCAATCACAGGAAATCACACATATTACTAACACACACAGCTACGTGCGGAGAGAGGCACAGACACATAAAAAGAGGGAAGGAGATAGACAAAAAAGAAAGGGAGAGAGAGAGAGAAGGAAAAGAGGGCAGAGAGGGAGGAGTGACAGAGGGGAGAATAACAAACAAGCAAAACAAACACAAAAAAGCAAATGCCTGCACACATAAACAGACCACATCCATCCAGTGGGTGGTCACCCTGCATTATCAGTACAATACATGCCCAACTAAAAACAGCACGCAGGCAAACATGACAGATTCAGGCCAGGCAGACAGTTGCTGTAGCCGTTTGGGGGGGGGATATGTGGAAGAGACGGAATAATAGGTTTGCCATTTCAAAGGCTGGATGAGTGTTTTAAACTTCCTGTTGACTATTTATTTATGTTGCCTTCCTCCTGAGGGAACTGAGTGCTGCTGAGTCTCCATTTGCTGTGTAGTCATACCCAGCACAGCCTGATCCCCAGTGGCGGAACTGCTGCACACAGAGCCTCAGGGCCAAACGCTGATAGGGCAACTCCATATGGCCTGCAAAGGTCAAGATAGACATTACATTACATTACATTACATTACATTATTTACATTACATTTCACTTAGCTGACGCTTTCATTTCATTCAAAGCGACTTTCAAAGTGAAGCTACAAACCCCAACTCCGGTGAAGTTGGGACGTTTGGTAAACAGTGAATAAAATGCTATCATTTTCAAAACATTCAATGTATTCATTAGATGGAGAATAGTGAAAAGACAACATATTAAGTGTTAAAACTGAGAAAAAATATTGTTTTGGGGGACATATGTACTCATTTCTAATTTGATAAATGCAACACGTCTCAAATAAGTTGGGACAGGGATCAGTGAAATTTAGTAAACATCCAAATAAGATTAAAACAACAAAGGAGAACATTTCAAAATGAATTGTACTGACGGACAATATAGGTGTCCAGGTATAAGATCATCACAGAGAGGCTGAGTCACTCAGAATTAAAGATGCAAAGGGAATAATTACCATAGTTATTACATAGCCTACATTTTTTATTCCCTTTGATTTACACACATACACACACACACACACACACACACACACACACACACACACACACACACACACACACACACACACACACACACACACACACACACACACACAGACACACGAACACACACACAGACGCACAGACGCACACCGCACCTTCTACCTGCACTAAACACACACACACACACACACACACACACACACACACACACACACACACACACACACACACACACACACACACACACACACACACACACACACACACACACACACACACACACACACACACACACTGCTGCTGGTGTACTTGACAGACCTTTTTAATATTTATTTTTCTTCAAAATGCTACTATTACCATGTCAGAACGCTATAAAGGACTTTTTAGGAAAAGCACAAAAGCACAACAATACCTCTTAATGTATGTCCTCTACAAGTCTTCTGTTGTCCAGTCTTGCACTTTAAATGTCTGTATGAGCACTGTCTATGTCCATACTGTCTTAAGTCCATGTATAAGTACTGTCTATGTCTATACTGTCTATGTCCTTACCTAGATTAGTCTATGTCTGTATGGGAAAGCTAGAAATGTAATTTCAAATTCTTTGTATGACCAGTGCATGTAAAGAAATTGACAATAAAACCTACTTGACTTGACTTGACTTGATTTACCACGATTGAGTGTATATAAGACATATTTTTGTCATTAAAATCATTGTATAGGTTCATGACATCATGAAATATATATTGTCTGTAGTCTCACTCTAGCACTCCAGGAATTAGAGCTATTGAAAATTGACCATAGTAAGAATGCTTCATGCGTGCAAATGATACAGGGTTGTAACATTCTCCTATGCACCTGAGCTCACTTGAAATAGACCCAGAAGACATGGGAAACTGTCCTTTGCTTACAGAAGTCAGCAGAAGTTGTAGAAGTCAATTCTTTTTGACAATAATAGAGCATTGCACATCCTGTGCTACAGTGAAAATGGACCATCCAACTTGTGTTAGTGCTAACTTCAAAAGTCAGCCTCCATGATGGCATGTGGTGCAGTAGTGCATTGGTTAAGATGTTCTCACTCATCTGTAGAGTTAAATACAGTGCTGAATGGTATAAATGGGTTTTAAACAGCATGAAAAGCCACTCATGCATTATATTTTGAAGGGAGATCTTCGATTACAGCCACATAGTAAGGTCAAATTGCGTTCTCTACTATGTTTTAACAGTTTGGCTCCATCATAAGGACCAGCAGGTGATAAAATTGTGGGCTTTTGGTCAAGACCTGTCATACTGTAAGCACTACAGAAAGGAAAACATGGCAAAACATGACAAGGAATACACCCACCATTTAAGCTGGTGAAATCATGTCCAAGATAGGAATCAACACTGTTTTTTACATAAAATCATCTCAACGGTTAATGTATTTAACTGTTAAGTGTTGTCTTTTGTTTTGTTTTTAGTCTTCCTCGACATTTGCTGCCTTTTATTGTCCCCGTCCCAACTCTTTTGAGACGTGTTGTTTTTACATATTCATGAATATCCCCCAAAACAATAATTTTGGTCAGTTTCGATGGCTGATATGTTTCTTTGTGCCGTTCTCCATCTAATGTAAGAATCAGACGTTTTGAAAATGGCAGTATTTTGATATTATTCACAATTTACCTTGTGTCCCAACTTCTATGGAGTTGGGGTTTGTAGGTCCCTTGCTCAAAGACACTTCGGCCATGGATGGAGATGTAGGGGGAGATCAGGGGGGATTCGAACCTGCAAACCCCAGATTGAAAGACCAACTCTCTAACCACTTCTGAACATATTTAATGGATTTATTTCCATGTGCATTACTGCTATGCTTGTGCTGATAGAAAAAAAATCCGTATCTGCATCTCAGAAAGCACTTTGAGTCACAATGTAGACATACAGTAAAATGCAAATATGGCGATAATTAAGGAATGTAGTTATGTAGGATTTACTTTATTAAATGGTTCTACCGATGAAAGTGTGTCTGGGGATATTGTATTATTATATTTCTTTGCCTTGGGTTAATCACAGGTATGCCCGTGGTGCAGATGGTAATGCAGGGTAAATGCAAGTAAACCCCAGATAAGAGAAAAGAGAGTTTAAAGATTGGGCCTAGTCTTTGTCTACTTCTGAGGAGAGCAGCTTATCCACCTTTTAATAGGGTGGATTTACACTTCATACTACATTTTATGCACCCAGGGAAGCTGGGGAGTGTGGGGAGGAGACAAAGTGGTCAATTGTCCTGGGCCCAGGGAGAAAGGGGGTCCCAGAATTGGCCTCCATTACATTGTATGTATTGGATGAGGGGGACCTTTCAGATGACTTTGTCCTGGGCCCGACCGAAGCTGTCAGTGGCCCTGTAAGCACCCAATCACACTATCACACTACAATCACACTACATAATTTACAATTCAATCTGTGAATGGGGGGAACGTTTACAGAGTGCACACATATTTTGAAGATCTTTTGAAAAAAAAATTGATGGCATACAGCAGTCAGACCTCCTCCCCAAATTCATAATTTACGCATCTCTTCTTTTGCCACTGCATCCCTGCCGGTGCGGAGGTATGGGGGATGCCTAGGCACAGGGACACTGCTAAGGTTTTGGAGGCCCTACGCATAACTGGTCAGGAGGCCCACCTCATGATTAAATTATTATTATTATTATTATTATTATTATTATTATTATTATTATTATTATTATAATTCCAGTAGTTATAATTCAAGTATGTCCGGAAATTGATGGGTCTTTTGATAACTAAGCAATATATGTTTTATAATGTAATTTGATATTTTTTCATGGCTGTTTTTCTCGATGTAGGAGGCCCCAATTTTGGGGGAGAAGTGGTTGAGGCCCTAACCGCTCTGCGCACTCTGCTTATGCCTAGCAGCGGCCCTGGTCTATAGGCACAATGGCTTTTAAAGAGCCTACCTACTGTAACATGGAGCTGAGCTGAGTAAGCAGAGAAGTGCCTCCACCGTTTAGATGCGATTTGTTGCCACTTTGAATGAACATCCACAGTGAAAGGGGAAGAAGAAATAATGAAAAGGACTAAAAATCTGAGACCTTGCATCAAATTTTTGATTACACTTTTTTCATGGGCCCCCAGCGTCATGCAAAAACCTTCACCTAAAATCTCAGGTGTAGCAAATCTCCCATATATATGTTAATCACTTGCAACATCAGCAGAGTTTGCAACAACTTGTAGTCCAGGGGGCTGAGTGAGTGAAACCTACAGGGCAGAATATTTTTCTGCATCTCTGTCTCTTTCTGCATCTCTCTCTCTCTCTCTCTTTCTGCATCTCTCTCTCTCTCTCTCTCTCTCTCTCTCTCTCTCTCTCTCTCTCTCTCTCTCTCTCTCTCTCTCTCTCTCTCTCTCTCTCTCTCTCTCTCTCTCTCTGCATCTTCTCCTTCTCACTTTTTCTCTCCATCTGTCTTTCTCTCTTCTTTTTCCATCTTTTTTTTATCTTACCCATATGTACTTTTTCACACACACACAAACAAACTCATAGAGAGATGAAGAGAGAGAGAGACAGTACACACACAGACACACACACACACACACACACACACACACACACACACACACACACACACACACACACACACACACACACACACACACACACACACACACACACACACACACACACACACACACACACACACACACACACACACACACACATGGACACATACACTGCTGTTCTGTTCCTTTTGTTTCAGTATTCAGTAGAGGGCATTTCTCCACAGAATTTCAGATGACTGCAAGAAAGGGTTTTTTTGCATTGTTAGCTGCCCTGAGCAGATCCTGTGTGATCCAATCTGATGGAAACAATGCTAATGCTAAACCTCTTCTGTAGCCGCTAACTGCTGGCTCAGACCAAAGGCTCCTGCTTGCTTAGCTGCATGGCCGTAACTACCAACTATTTTTGCAAGGCGTGTCTATTTGTATTGTTATTAATCTGAAATGTGATGTGTTACATGTATTTGGAATTAGGACCCCAGGAAGACTAGCAAACTGCTACGGCATACGCTAATGGGGATCCTTTAATAAAATAACATAAATAAATAAAATAAAAATACCATTGAGGACACAGAGGTCATGTCCTCTGTATTTTTTTTTTTACAAATATAAACTGTATTATTATGAAAACCGATATATTATCAACAATGATCAATTCAGTTTGTATACACCACCCCCATTTTTCCTCAAGGCACTGATTGATGAAAATTAAACTCTTGTTTGACTGAGGAGTTTGAAGCGTTCTAAATGTACAGTACGCAGTACAGTTCACAGTATTTGACCCCAGTATTTGAAAATGTCTTGTTACGGCCCTGCTCAGCTGCTGACTTGCCAATCTGATAGCCCTACGATACGTTCCAGCTGTTTGGGCCTTTGATCAATTCTAAATAACTTTGCCACTCTGTGTACTGTCCTCCTCCTCCTTGTGATTCTTCCAGCCGATTAATCCATGGCCAATGTGAGCCACAGACCGTTTGTGATAATACACATAAGTAAGATTCTGCATGATGGGTGTTAGCCTCATAATGTGCATTGTTCCACCAGTGGAACTCGGTATTAGTTGTTGATAAAGACATTAATTACATAGGACTACACTACCACAACATTACCCAGGACCTTTAGTAATTCAACTTGGTCACTGCTTGGTAATAGCACATTTATAACAGGAGCCCATCTATCTATCTATCTATCTATCTATCTATCTATCTATCTATCTATCTATCTATCTATCTATCTATCTATCTATCTATCTATCTATCTATCTATCTATCTATCTATCTATCTATCTATCTATCTATCGTACCATGCTTGTCTGCTTCTACTGGGGTATTCTGGTAAACAACCACAGCTTGCTCCTTCATTCTTTGCCCACGTGCCTCTATTTATACAGTGTCTTTCATACCTTGAAAAGTGTCACTTTTTAACAAGTTTATTATTGATTTTCATTTGAAGTTGGTGGACAGGCGGTGTTTGTCAATCTGTGGAAAAGTGATAATGTGGTAAGGATGAGATATCTTCAGTTTTACTGTAAATAGATGTCAGAAATCAAAAGTACAAGTTCTTACGTAAGTACACAATGATGTAGGCTATCAGAGTGTAGTTCTTCTGAAGGCACTGACATGGAGGTCTTTTGACACTATTGTGAGATGAATCATGTATGAATTTTACTTTACAGTTTTTCTCGATTGGATTGGCTAATTTCTTGAAACCGAGATGACATTTCTATAAATTTCGGTTTGTTTGGCCAAACATTCTTACACTTCTACACAACAGTTCAGATAACTGGCAAAATGCCATACACCTCCCAAAACAGCTCATTCTTGCATCAACAATAAACCTTCTCCCACATAAATAGTCAGTACCATAAAATGGCATATATCCTTCTCAATTGGTTTGGCTCATTTGCATTAATTTAGTCATTCTGTCAAAATAAACTGGATGGTTCAGCATATCGCCATGGATCCTCATCACTTGCTCATATCACTAAAAAAACAGTTTACCCGTGTGTCGAAAATAAATTCCTTTCACAGAATGCCGTTCGAAAAACTGTCAAGAAATTAGCCAAATAACAGAGGAAACTGTAGTACACACGGTTGTAAAATTATATTCTACACACTAGTAAAGCTACAAAACCATCTGGCCTGTTGAACACTGTCATGAATTTACTGTTTACAGTAATGAAATTCTGAAAATATTATGTCCTTGACTGTTTTGACAATTGTGTAGACTACTTTGCATATGATGACTCACACAATGAAATCATGATGACATGTTTTGGAGAGGGCAACCATTAGACTGAGAATTGTCTAATTCGTTTAGATAAGACAGGTCAATTTATTTGGAAAATGTGCTCAATGTATGCTCAATGTGTCAACTGTAGGGTACTTGTACATAGCCATCTGCAGAGATGTACAACACATTTGAGACATGTACAAAGCATTTGAAATTTGATGAAAGCAATGAAAAATGCCATTCTGTTGTGGGAAATTGTAAGTTGGTTTGGAGATTTGTCCGTGTTGTTTTGAGAATGTCATCTCAGTTTCGAGAAATTAGCCAAACCAATCTAGAAAAACTTTAATCTTTCAAAGCATTGTACTGTATCATCATACTTCAGGTCGCATTGTAACCTCTCCAACTTTGACTGTACATGACTTCAGGGAAGTGCCATTTTATGTGGGGCCGTGGAGAGGTGTGTATAGGAGCTTTGCTTGCGTTTGAATGTACCTGGAGTGTGTTTCTCGACAACATCGTTGCTAACTAAGTTAACAACACTTGGTTGCAAAGCAATTTCCCATTGGAAACCTAGTCAGTTAAGCTAACTGGTTAGCAACAATGCTTTCGAGAAACAGGGTCCAGGATGATTGCCCCCAGTGCTATTTTATGTGGGGCTGTGGAGATAAGTGTAGTACAGTATTAGCTGTGCTTGCGTTTGAATGTACCAGGTTGATTGCAGCCAGCCCTCTCCTCATTATCCACAAGCAAGCAGGGTTACTTCCCAGAAGCCCCGTGGAGACTCTCTATACGTTGTGTTTATGACTTTTAAAGCAATAAGTCCTTACATTTACTCCGCACACAACATTTATCACCCACATCGCTGCTGACCAAAATAGATTCCAAATCCCTGCCGCCCTACTTCAGTGTAGTGTGGAATTGCACCAATAAAAAAGGGAACCAATATAACAGGAGTTGGCTCATAATTTGATGGCGGGTCCTCGTCTATCGTCAGTGTCAATGTTTCAGGTTGTAAGTCACTGTGCGCCCTCCCCAGAGACCTCCCTGCTTAAGGTTCCACTGTCCAATTGGGTTATGCTTTTCTTGGGAGAGAGAACCTAATGGATCCCCTGGGAACCTATCCTACCATCCTTACGCGTCTGATGGTTGAGCTTGTTTCCCATAGACTAGAAGTCGAATTCTTCATGTCCAGTTGGTCTGTGAAAAATGTTCACACCAGACGCAAGTGATGGAAGTGGTAGGCCTACATTTCTCAACCACAATTGTCGATCAGAGCGATCAGAGCGAAAGATAGAAGTGAAATACCTTGTAATATATACATTTTCCAATATCCTCGGTTGACAAGCCAAAGCCAGAGATGCTATATGATAAACTATATCAAACATCACATCCCAATTCCACCTTATGAGGAATTAAAAAAAATAGGCCCATTGAAATTTAGAGCAAAGTTTTAGAAATAATAGTGACCTGTTTGTTTTGGTCACCTCTTGTCTGAACATCCTTGTTACTGTAAGGCATAAAGTTTCAAGGAGCTACATTTCAAGGAGCAGCATAGTGGCAATACATACTCTGTAGTTTCAGAGTGAGAGGACCACACACGTAAAATCTTTTTAGTTTTCTTTTATTATTTCATGGCTGGATTACGTTTCGACTTCAACAGTCTTCATCAGATTATCGAGTATACCTACTCTGGCCACAACCTTACACAGTGCACCTTCAGTAGTAACACACATTAGCCTGCGTTACTTGCGTTGACGATGCAACGATGCAATGATGCAATGATTAGTAGCCAGGGGCGGAGCAGATGGGGGTGCAGGGGCCAGAAACCCCGGGCCTCACCACTAAGGGGGGCCCCTACCAATGGCTTTGGATTTCTAAACACCTCAGAGGTCCCATTTGCGATATTTCAGTATTTTTGTAAGTAATTCAGTATTATGCTTAACAGCAAAGTTGGTGTTAAATGCCTTTATTGTTGGTATTTTTTAATCATTAGGTGTGAGGGGGGGCCTCTGACACACACCCCCCCCGTCACAATACCAGTGCTCCGCCCCTGTTAGTAGCATGATTGGGTGAGGGAAATATCAGCTCGTCCTGACTTGTCATGTTTTTGTAGCCTATAAACTAGATGAACCCAGTTATAAAATATTTTTGCCTGGCGAGTTAGCCCAGTACTGCACCTTTGTAGGTCACAACACCAAAAGACAGCCAAGCCCATCCACCAAACACAACACGAGCTTGGCCTGCAGGGCTACGGTAGTGTTTCTGTCATCAGCACTCTCTTTCTCCTTCGCCACACATCATTCCCCGCATGCCACTGGCGATTCTAGGGGGGGGCAGGGGGTGGCCAGGGCCACCCCTGGGACGCTATTGTCCACCCTACTGGCCACCCTTGATTCGACAAGTAATTAATAAAAAAATATATTTTTAAAAATAAATAAATAAATATACAACAATAACAACAGTATAAGACCAATAATAGGTAATTATCAGGTAATCATTCAAGTTCGTCAACCCAACAACAAACAAGAGAAAACTGTCAATCCATGGTGATCGCTGGCTGACAGATCTAGGGTCAGTTTTACACTTTAACTAACACGACAGTCGTTGGACTGATGCTGCACAAGGCTGATTTCTGATCAGTAGGCTTACACGAGATGACCACTGCGTGTCGCCTGCTGCCCCTATAGTCGCTTATTTATCGTGAAAGATCTGGCAACCCCGCACCAGCGCAGCACTGTGTCACCTGCAGTTCCTTCACGAGAGACCGCATCCACTAACTGCCTGGACAGTCTAATTTGGACAATAAGGTATGGCAATTTAATGATTTGTTGATTGTCTGAATGTGTTGGAAAACCTAATTTTGAAAACTTTATGCAAGTATTAGCAGCCAGGAAGAGCCAAAATACGAGATAGCTACACGAAACAACAACATGACTAAATGAGAGCAAATTAGTGTTGTGGCAGCTGCAAACCAAGTTAGTAGCACAGCACAATCCTAACGTGCACGTCAGTTTATTTTTTGTTGATAACAGGATAGTTAATATGAAACCGTTTGGATAGGGACATGGCATGGATAGCATTGGCCCATTGGCCACACATTGGAAAGGGTAGTCGGTTGTTATCTACAGTCAGGATCGGTAGGCAGACGTCAGTACCTCGAAACCTAGCATGTGAAATGAACTAATGCTAAGCTGGACTATGATTGTTGTGATGCCTTCTCTCAGTGAGAAGCTTCTCCTTTGCTTCTTCGATTGTCTTGACTTTTCTTGGAGTTTAAATCAAACTTAAATAAAGTCGGAGTAAGTCATAGTAAAGAGCACCTCTGCCTCTTTAGAGTAAGCAAGTTCACATCAGCCACAGATGTGTTGCCTAAACCCACAGCACTAGTCTCAGAGTATGACTCCCCCCCCATAAATTTGCGGTACATATTTGACCTCAAATGTGTCAATATATCGTAATCCTTTTGTTCAAACGTAGCGAAAATAAATCGTCACGCACACAAAATCATGGTACAGATGTGAGTTTGTTCACCAACGAAATTCACGTCATGTAATTTCTTTGCTAAAACCCTGCAGCCACGGCTTTAGAATCAGCCACTGCTCACAGCTGTAATTGCCTTGCAGGCCGACGGCGCCTCAGACTTGAAATTCACGTCATGTAATTTCTTTGTTAAAACCATATGCCACTGCTTTGACATCTGACACTGTCAACATCAATAATATAGTTTTTTTTTGTATTCTGACATTGTTGAATGAAGTCAAAGTTGTTACTCTAAGGGGAACCACAACCACGAACACAAAACTCATGAACACAACATGTGTACTCTGCCAATTCGACAATAATCCCTCTGATATTGTAGCCAGTTACTATGCTTAGAAGTGAGTTGATTGAATGATTAATTGGTTGCATTGATTTGATTACATTTCCTCCAGTGAGTGACATTAAGATGAAGAGAAGAAACGATATTGAGAGCTTCTTTATCAAGAAAAAGCTACAGCTACAGCCAGTACCAGAGTCAGCTACAGCCAGTACCAGCACCAGTGCAGATGCCCACACAAGCCAGCAGCCTAGGGATAGTGTTGATGAGCAGTCCACTACCCCAATACAAGATGGTAGGTTGTGCATGGAAAGTTTGAATTAGTTACATGTAGCCCTTTCATGCACACCGTTCAACCAGTGGAACACTGTTATTGTCATCAAAAAGGTTCTGTCATAGTGCCACACTACATAACACAGGGTCTTTAGTAATACACTATGGTAACTCTGGTAACGACAAAGGTATAACGCCATGCATTAAAGGGTTTAACAGCTGACAAATGTTGAGACAGAAGATGATGAACTAAAGATTTGTATTATATGTGCATGGACCTGTCTGTCTGTCTGTCTGTCTGTCTGTCTGTCTGTCATTTTAAACTATCCTTGTATTACCACAGTTGACCAGCCACATTTGGAGGAGGAGGAGACGGACTGTGAATCTGTGTTGTCTGGATCTCCACCTACTGAGCATGGTATGTCAGGTTCAGATGTCATTCATGAAGTTGGTGTCTACTCTCTCATACTTCAGTTATTTAAAAATGGCCAATTATGCATATTTATATGTGAATGCATAGCATTTAACCAGATTACACTGCACTTTCAATTAAAAGCCTGGCACATTAAAATAACTTAATGAGGATATGTGTGTGCATTTATCTTTAATTTCTGTGAATACGTACATAGAAAACAAAGGCCTAAACATAGAACATTTCAATACTATATATATTATATATATATAAAATATATATAGATATATATATATATATATATATTATACTACTACAAAATATTGTATTTGAAGTTCACTGGTGCTTTTTTTTAAAATGCTGGAAATAGCATAGAATAAATGCAACATTTTCTGTGTGGGAGGACCCCCGTATGTGTATATAATTCCATGATTCCATGGCCACCTCAGACTATATTTGTGTGTCATCTTGGCCACCCTAGTAAAAATGTCCTGGATACGCCCCTGCCGCATGCACCCTCATCTGCTGCCATTCAGAAATGTCTTCCTCCTCTTCCACTCAAGATGTGAGTCTGACATTATTATATGCAGTCTGCACTTCTTTTCCTTTTTTACATTCATTTTTATTACCACTGACTGACATCAGATCACCGGAGGACATCTTTGCTGCACTTCTTTTAAGAGTTCAACAAAGGACAAAAGCAGTAAGACGATCCAATGCAGATAGCCAAGTCTGCAGAGGATTTCAACCATGACCTGAAGTCTTTCGACTTGCTTTTACGTTATCGTCGTCGTTAACAATGGCATCCTTTTTAATGACCTTTATCATTTTCATTGTATCATAATAATCATAGTAATTATCATCATCGTCATCATCATCATCATTCACTTCGAGTCAACTGTATTAATTGTATTATTTTGCTATATACATTTTGATTGATTGATTTTTGATTTCATCATAATATTTATCATTATCATTATCATTATCCTCATCCTTATTCTCATCATCATCATCATCATCATCATCATCATCACACAATCACATCGTTCGCCATCATCTTCATCATCAACAACATCATCTTTACCATCACCATCATTCAGTAAATCATCTTCTTACTGTAGAAGTACCTCAGTACTGACCAACAACCAGCCATCTCTGGAGAACAGGAAACTTCGAAACTTCAGCTGGTTGAAGAGGGGCAGAAGGACCCTGGGACCGTTCCATCATTGGCGGTGAATTAAGCGGCGCTTACGCGCAAAAACCGAGTTTCAATTA
>NC_085860.1:16911663-16929163 GCF_034702125.1 Engraulis encrasicolus
AAAGCATTCTAAATGTATAGTATGCAGTACAGCACGCAGTATTTAACCTCGGTATCTGAAAATGTCTGGTTACGGCCCTGGGTGTGACCAAAGGGTGATAGCAAGCTGGGAGCTACTGGAGATGTAAATGCTCCTCCCTGTTCATAGCAGTCTTCCATCAGTGAATTCAGACCTTTTACAAGATGTATCCACCACAGGCTTAATACAATACAACAATACAACAATACAACATGTAGGCTATTTATGTCGCGCGTATCACAACTAAGAAGTTCACTCAAAGTGCTTTCAAAATACACATACACGTACACACGACATATAGCCTACTTTCCCACATTCACACACCAGCCGTACGGCGCCAATTGTCTGGGGGTTCATGTGAGAAAGTGCACACACACACATGCACACACGCACACACACGTCCTAAAACTGTGTAGTTCTACTTATCTGAAAGGTGTTTTCAAATCATAATGTGAGAGATGAAGACTGTCCAAGAAAATCTTGATTGCAAATGCTTTGTTATATTGATTTTATGGAATTAGAATGCCATATTAATAACAGTCATCAAACAGACTTGTCTTGAGTTGAATTCCGGAACCGCAGTATGACCCCCGGTGGTTTTGAGAGCAGGCGCCTGTAGAATGCTAGGAACTTCAGCAATGGAAGATATCAGCCTGCCTGACTGTGTCTATGTACTCTGGTAGACCATGATAAGTGGACAAGGCCAGATGGTAACCTTTCACAATTCTCAGGTCCTCCTAATATCATGTTAACAACATCGTGGAAGCATGCGAGCTGCAAGCTTTATTCCTTCATGTGAAGCTGCAGTATGTAAAAAAGTTCCTTGTTTAATGTCCTGTAAGCAGGGAAGCCAACAGGGGGGAACAAACGGGTCCGTTTCCCAGGCCAAGGGAGAGATGGGGGCCCAGAATTGGGTCCTCATTACATTGTATGCATTTGGATTAGGGGGTCCTTTTAAGATTACTTTGTCCAGGGCCTGGCCAAGGCTCTCAGAGGTCCTGTCTGTATGTGTACAGCATTAGTGGAGTGAGTACATCAAGTTCATGTTAACAACCACATGTTTACAGTACAACCAACTGGAGTTGTGAGTCAGTGTATGTGTCTAGTGTGCACTAGCCTTCCCAGAAGTGTATCACATAAACCATTAGGAGAGATTCTAATGTGCCTTAGAGATGACAGTGGTGGGCAGATATGGCTGGCCGTTATTATGAAGCCTACCTACGTACGCTCCCAAAGGAAGCATTTTAATGCAGAGAGAAATCACGCACCCAGTCACTCACTCCCTCATCAGAGGAGGCAGCCGTTACAGTTACGCCACAGCAGTGTGCAAAGCCTTCTGCTGTTGGCTGCCTTTTTTTATGGGCCGTGGGTGTCATTTCCTACAGGATTTCTTGGAATCAAAATAAATGAAAGCCACTGCTTCCCACAAACATCATACCGAGAGTAATTAATGAAGGCTGTGAAAAACCTGCGAGAAATCAAGCGGTGCTAACCAGCAGGGGCACACACAGTAAATGTTGTGGTGTTAATTCAACACTTACAGAGTTCATTTAAGTCCAAATGGACTCAAATGAACTCTCTAAGTGTTAAATGAGCACTGCAGAATTTACTGTGCAGGGAGAAAATGAATTAGCCCATTCCTTTGCCGGATACGATACGAGAAACGGCAGGCCTGTGTTGAGACTGGTGAGTCGTCCCCCCCCACCCCCCCTTTTTATTCTCCTAGTGTTATTTTTCGCTCGTCTTTTAATGGTGCTTTTTATGGCATGGAAAATACAACATCTTACGGAGCTGCAAGCAATTTGAGGCCCTTGTAAATCCGACGTAATTGTTTTAAAATGGGCCATATATTCTAGCCTCCTTCCAGTGACGGGCCCAGTCTCATGTAGACCGCATGAAACAGTTCCCCTTCCCCTCCCCTCCCATCCCCTCCCCTCCCCACCCCCACCGCGGGTGATGTCATGGGGTATTAGTATACGGCCGCTAAACAGGTTGTGTACAGGGCTGAATAGGGGCAAAAAATCAGGCTGGGCATTTACAGCCAAGACCGACCTGCCAGGCATTGAGAAAGACACCAAAGCCCATGACAACATTTTTAGTCATCCATTATGAGCTATTTTGACCAACAGCCAAAATGAATATTGAAATTCGAGAGAGGTCAGCTGTGGCTGTAGCATGAGGACTGATACCATTACATTGAGGGGGAAGACCAGGCCAAAATAATCAAAAGTCCACTGGGCAAATGCCCTGTACGCCTTATGACCAATCCAGCCATGGTCGCGGAAGGAAGGAACGTGTGTGCAGCACAATGCGGATGTGTTGTGGTGTGCCTCGCGTCGATGTAATTGGTGCCTAACGCGTGCCCACTTAACGGCCCAAGCTGATTTAATGTAAGTGTGCATCTCCGATGCTCCTCGGACAAAATAATGAGCCTTGCTGATGCCTTTGATTTGTTCGGCCACAATGCTGCTGCTGCTGCCGTTGCTGAGATAGCAGAAACTGAACTGGCTCTTACTGTATATTTCAGAGGCATGAGGGCAGAGACGTGAAGATGCAGTGCTACAAAAGTATCCATGAATTCCACTAACTGTATATTGGAGAGTCATGAGGACCGAGTCGTGAGGATGCAATGCTACAAAGTATACAGTTCCTCCCAAAAGTCTACACACCCCTGTTCAAATTCCAGGTTTTTGTCACGTAAAAAAATGACAGAAAGACAAATAATTTCACAACTTTTCCCACTTAAATCTAAATTATTATCCTGCACAATGCAGTTGAAAAACAAACTCAAAGCTTTAAAGGGAAAGAATAGAAAATAAAAAACTTCAATTAACATGGTTGCATAAATATGCACACCCTTGAACTAATACCTTGTTGCAGCACCTTTCCTTCGATTACAGTACTCAGTCTTTTTTGAGTAAGACTCTATCAGCATGGCAAACGTTGTTGTGACATTTTTTTCTACTTATCTTTGCAAAAGCACTCCAAATCTGACAGATTGCGAATGCATCTCATCTGCACAGTCCTTCTCAGATTGCCCAACAGATGTTCCGTGTCATACAGGTCTGAACTCTGTCTGGGCCATTCCAAAACCTCAATCTTATTCTAATGAAGCCATTTTTTGTTGATTTTTGGCATTGTCATTCTGAATGATTAAGTTCATCTGCATCATCACCTTTCTAACAGGGGGCAGAAGGTTTTGTGCCACTACAATGGCCCCTGTGGAACTGTTCATAATTCCTGCCTCCCTGACTTAAGCCCTAGTTACAGCAGAAGAGCAACAGTCATATAGCATGATGCTGCCACCACCATGCTTCACTTTACGCATGGCGTTACCTTGGCAATGTAGTGTTGTTTTTGTGCCAAACATACCTCTTGGAATTATGTTCAAAATGTTCGACCTCGGTTTCACCTGACCATAACATATCTTCTCACATACATTTAGGAGATTACAGAAGTATTTTTTTGCTAGATTTACTCCACCAAGAGATTGAACTTGGTCATAATTCCAAAGGGTATATTTGGCACAAAACATCACCCCAATAACACCATACCTAACATGAAGTATGGTGGTGGCAGCATTGTTCTTTTGTGCTGTTTTTCTTCAGTTGTAACTGGGGCCTTCATTATGGAGGAGAGAATTATGAAAATTTCCACAGGGGCCGTGGTAGTGGCACAAAACCTTCGGCCCCCTGGTAGAAAGGTGAAGATGCAGAGGAACTAATCTTTCAGAACGACAATTTCTCCAAGCACACGCCTAAGTCTACAAAAAGAATGGCTTCACCAGAATAATATTGAGATTTTGGAATGGCCCAGACAAGCCAAAGGTGCTGCAACTAAGTATTAATTTAAGGGTGTGTATATTTAGGCAACCATGTTAATTGAAGTTTTTTATTTTCTATTGTTTCCATTTAAAGCTTTATGCTTGTTTCTCAATTGCATTGTACAGGTTAATAGTTTAGATTGAAGGTGGAAAAAGCTGTGAATTTATTTGTCTTTCGGTCATTTTTTTACATCACAAAAACCTGACATTTGAAGAGGGGTGTGTAGACTTTTTGAAGCCACTGTACATGAATTCCACTTATTGTACACTGTATATTTGAGATGCATGGAGCCGTGAGGATGCAATCCTAAGTATGCATTACAGAGTGCCTTAAGTAACAGATTAAGACTTGGTCATTACAATTTTGAGGACAATAAGGTTATAACATAGGCTCTGCATGGAGACGTTAATCATTACTTTATACTTCAGTTTGGTCTTACAGGCAGCTGATAACAATTTCACCATGGACATGATTTTTTGTAGCTAGTCTGGAACTGAGTGTCTGAGTGTGTACTTTTTATGGTATGAAATACTTACAGGATCACATGGTATAAATACCGATAACATGTTGGATAACAACTTACAAAAGGCTTTCGCAACCATATAGCAGCGATTTGCACAGCTGCACTTTTCTTGTTGCACTTGAATAAGACCTAGGCCTATGCATAGTTTCAATCATTTGCGCTCCTTACAACAAAAAACCCTTCAGAGGATACAGAACCAGATGGGTTGTAAAACAGTTCTTAATTCAATATTTAAATAAACAGTGGAGCCTGAGGATGATGACTGATTAAACACTTGATTTTGATTCAACATGCAATTTTGTTCATAACTTGTTGTAGTCTATTTTGTGTTGTCATCTTCATATGTACTTTTTTTGTTTGTTTGTTTATTGTTGTTTAGTTAATCAATAGTTGTCTGTTTTCTCTTTTATTATTATTACTTTTGTTGTTTTTCTTTTGTTCCTTTGGGATTCAATGATCCCCCAAGAAAATAATTAGTTATTTTCTTCCTTTTACATATGTTGTCTTGTATGTTGATGTATTGTTTGTTTCAATGTTTTGTGTGGAGGGCCCCAGGAAGAGTAGCTGATATGTCTTATCAGCTAATGGGGATCCTAATAAAATATCCATATCAAAACTTTAAAATGTGGTTTGAGGTGTGTAGTCGTGGTGTGTGTGAAACAGGAAGAGAGCCAAAACAAACCTTAGAGCAAAATAGGTAAAAATGCCCTAAAATGTTTGGTAACACTTTATTTCATGGATTCTTCTTTCACGTGCATATGAAGAGTTCAGATGCAAAACCCCCTAAGTGCCTTTTCAGAAAATAATCTTAATTCATTTTTATTTAATACAAAGCTATCAAATTTGCATCTTTTTTATTTTATTTATGTAATATAACTATTTATATGTATTTTCAAGTACATAAATGTAAACCAAACCAACAACAGGGTTCTCTAAAAATATAGAAGTGCAGGTCTTGAGAAATGGAGTTAGGGGGTTTTGCATCTGAACTCTTCATATATACTTATATCAACTTGTAGGGTAGGTCATAAGTAGGGTAGGTCATGGGTAGGTCATGGGTTAGCGGTTAAGGCGTCAGACTTGTAGCCCAAAGGCTGGCGGTTCGACTCCTGACCCGCCAGGTTGGTGGGGGGAGTAATTAACCAGTGCTCTCCCCCATCCTCCTCCATCACTGGGGTACCCTGAGCATGGTGCTGTGCCGCACCACTCCCTTTCGATTGTCATTGGGGGCTGCCCCCTTGCTCGGGTGTGGCATAAATGCAATTTCGTTGTGTGCAGTGTGCAGTGAACACTTGTGTGCTGTGGAGTGCTGTGCCAGAATGACAATGGCAGTTGGAGTTTCCCAGTTGGGCTTTCACTTCACACTTTCACTTTAATATCATTTCTGCCATTAAGACTCAGAGAGAGGAATTCGTATTTAACGATTTAATGTTAACATAGTTGACAATGGAATTGGCATAAGTAGACAGTATTTGGCGTAGGTCCAATCATCAGCCCGGGTCTTGCGCTGGCGGATCCAGTAGAGCCTGCCGTAGCCGTGCAGCAGGAACTGGACCTTTAACCCCCCGGACAGGAAGACTGGACCCAACTGGTGGCGGTGGGGATGGAGGAGGAGATTTCGGACCGGCCATGCCTAAAGCCAGCAAGAAGGGAGAGTTAGACACGTCGCTATAAAGGAAATGGCAGCCGCTGATTGGCTCTGCGAAATGCACAGGTGAACGCAGGCTACATGTATTTACAATGTGTATACACAACCCTACAGTAACCTCAAGCAGGGCTGTTGACAGCCTTGCCCAGGCCCAGGAAGAAGTTACCAGAATGGGCCAACCGTAATGAGGACCCAATTCTGGGGCCACGCACCTCTCCCTGGGCCCTGGACAACTCACCCCTTTGTCCCCCCTATAATGTTACATTTCATTGAAGACTTTGTTAAACTGTACCTTAGTAACATAACAGGCAGTAAAATAAAATGTAACTAGATGTTCAAAAAACAAAGCAGGCCCAAGGGCGAGATCGAGCGCCAATTCTGTCTTCTACACATTTCCTATCTATCCAGCATTGCTCTATTTGCACAGATTTATTTGCACATTCAGGTTAGAGCTATGCATAATTCAGTTTCAATTACATTGGTATCAGTTGTACACTGGGCACCTGGATAATTGTCTTACACAAGCTTCATCTTGGTTCACAAATAGATTCCATTACAGAACAGATAGCAATGGAAGCCCAAAGCAGGGTAGACGAAAGGAGGAGACAAAGGGGTTAGTTAGTTCCTGTGCCCAGGGGGAGAGGAGGCCCAAAATTGGATACTCATGTCATTGTATGTTATTGCATGGGGAGCCCTTTCAGATGACTTTGTCCTGGGCCCAGGCAAAGCTGGCAGCAGCCCTGACCCAAAATGTTTGCTGTGCGATGCTGTGATATTGGAAATGCCATGCTGTGATGCGCTGTCTCCTATAGCAATCAAAAGCCCGAAGCACAGAGAGAGAGAGAGACCTTGACCTTGTTCATCCATCACTATGGCCCAGAGGACATTATTATAGATCCTCTTTGTGAAGCTCATAGTGCTTCCTCTTTTCTCTTCTCTATTCTGTCGGCTAGGGATCAGAGGGTGTTTACAGATGTCCATTGGCAAAGTCCTTGATATTGAAGTACCACAACGCTACAAGTATATACCGTATGTAGGTTGCCATTTCATGCTGTTTCTTAAGTAATGGAAGTGAACACATAATATTACATAACCCACAAACACACAGACACACACAGACAGACAGACAGACAGACAGACAGACAGACAGACAGACAGACAGACAGACAGACAGACAGACAGACAGACAGACAGACACACACACACACACAAACACACACACACACACACACACACACACACACACACACACACACACACACACACACACACACACACACACACACACACACACACACACACACACACACACACACACACACACACACACACACACACACACACCATCAAATGAAAATGCACGTAAATGTTAATACCAACCATATATGAAAGTTATACAAATAATTTTTTGCAGGTTTGGAAATGTGTCATAATTGAAATGGCTCTATCTTGACAAGTGTTCAGGACATGGATTGACTATTATTCCTGTTTCATTCACTCTCTAACACGGTCCTTTTTATTGGCAGCAAAATTTCAATCTTGAACTTTTTGATGCACAATTTTTTGGCACAATGACACGCTGATACAATCTTTTCACTTTCTGGTCCCATTCAGAAACACTGTGTGTGACTCGCCAGTCTGTACCTGCTGAAAAGTGACATTTTTTGCACCACTATTTATGGGTTATTTTGTGGTCAGACGCAGGGCTGGTCTGGGACCACAAACCAGCCCTGGCATTTCTGGCATAGACCAGCCCCTCATCCCCACATTACAATTCACATTACAAGTCAAGTCAAGTTAAGTTGGTTTTATTGTCAATTTCTTTACATGCACTGGTCATACAAAGAATTTGAAATTACGTTTCTTGCTTTCCCATGCAGACATAGACTAATCTAGGTAAGGACACGCTACCCCTGACTTGTCAGTACCCGGTGACGCCGCATTTTTTGGCTCAGCCCTTTCCGAGATATGAGCTATTCTAATGGGGGCAACTTTTGTTTACATTTCAAAAAAACATTTTTATTTATTCCCAAAAATATCCCAAAGGTTATGCAACATCAGCAGACAGCTAGCAAACAGCGATCCCTTTTGGGAAAAAAATTGGAGTAGGCCTATGCTCATTTTTTTTTAATGTAAACAAAAGTTGCCCCCATTAGAATAGCTCATATCTTGGAAAGGGCTGGGCCAAAAACTGCGGCGTCACCGGGTACTGACAAGTCAAGGGTAGCGTGAGCAATACAACAGCACATTGAAATTGGCAGGAGTTGCCCTTTAAGGACGCACCGATGGGCTGCCCCATGTAAATTGTGGGCCTGCCTCTTACGGAAAACACATAAAACAAAGAACCCCCCTCCCCCCCCAAAAAAAAAAACAAAAGCATCGGCCCCTGTTGACTGTCAGCCCACTGGGAAAATGCCTTGTATGCCAGATTACCAGTCCAGCCCTGGCCAGGCGCATCCCTGGAGGAAGGCAGGAGGGAGCTTCAATGTCCAATAGGAATTGGCAGAAGGCGATAACATTCATGCTGTCTCTGCGACTTATCTGGAATCATTGTCTTTGAAGACAACTTTAAAGGTCACTGTCACTTTGAAAAAAATAAAAAATAGGCACTACAGATAAAGTCTTGGACCTGGAAAAGCTCAAAAGGATTGGACAGCGTGTTTCGTGAAAGTGCGGAGAGAGTTTTCTAATGACTACACAGTAAATTTTCAACACTTACAGAGAAGGACTAACTAGAGGATCTTTGAGTGTTGAATTTAACACTGTCAAATAATTTACTCTGTGTAGGGCAGTATTCACCTCTTTCAGGGATGCTGGTGAGCATGCTTCACTTTCAAGGTCACGCCATATTCAACCGTGTGACGCAACCAACTGAGGCATCGATCTGCCACTCCTCTTGTGGACGGGACCTGGTAAGGTCGTCCTTGTGTCGCATCACGATGACGCATATCCAAAATGTACCTCAGCGTTTCAACTAGATGACTACCCTCAATGGAATGATTGTAGGTTCAAGGTGACCCTACAAACATTTATTCAGAATGCTGAACTGCATTGTATTCACTCTCTCACTTACTCACTCACTCACTCACTCACTCACTCACTCACTCACTCACTCACTCACTCACTCACTCACTCACTCACTCACTCACTCACTTAAATAGAGTAGGCCTATATTTTCCCATTTTCTATCAGAGGTGTGACCTCATTATACAAACTGATATAAACATTGATAGAATTGACAGAGTTCCTCAGAAAATTCCACACATATGTGATATTATCTTCAAAGCATTAATGTGTCAATAAATAATAGTAATAATAAACTGATTTTAATAACTCAAAAATACAGGTCTAATTCTTTTTTTTTTTTACAATTAGTAGGCCCTATGTTCAATTTGTTTATTTAATATTTACATACTAAATGTCAGTGAACATTGACCTTATTATATTTTTTTGACCTGCCCTTTGTTACAAGTTCTATTTTAAGTGGAATAGCCACAAATAAAACTGCCTTAAAGAATATCAGTGCTGCCCAAGTCTTCTCCTCTTCAACAGAACATAGTAACTACATATAGTATTCCCTTTTCATTAATTCCTTTTATATTCAAGTGAATTGTGTCTGGCCATAGTTTCTTACATAATTTCTTATCAAAAATACAAAAGGTTACCAGTTTGGTTGGCTGGTAACCTTTATTTAAAGGTGCAAAAAAACAAAACAAAATCAAGTGCAAAATGTCACGAGAGCCTCTGGACTAGTGCCGGTGTCCGGGTGACATTTAAAAAGCCCAGGTAATTCATCACCGTTTTTTTTGGGACCTGCCATTTGTCACAAGAAACAAATGTGGATGTGATATTGATTTCGGCGGTTGTAGCCGCAAGTATTTTAAGTGGAATGCAAGCTAATTCAGATTTATGAAGGACAAACAGTCTACGCTGGACAGGGCCGCCCGGCACTGAGGGAGCGATTATGCCTCGGCTTGGAGAAGTGGTCAGGACAAGCAGAGCAGCAGTACTTCAATGTAGCCCTCCCCTGTTGTGGTCTTTTTTTACATGATAGGACAGTGAAGGTGGTGACAGGAAGCGAGTGGGGAGAGAGAGAGATGAAGAAGGGCTGGCAAAGGACCCGGGCCGGCAATCGAACCCGGATCAGTCGCATGGTAGACGAGTGCCCCACTGTTTGGCCACCGCAGGGCCTGCCCTCCCCTGTTGTATCTATAAGGGTTTCATCCATATAACTGCATGCCAGGTGGCCCTACCATGTCTCTAACAGTAGAGCACTCGCCTGCTACGCCGGTGACCCAGGTTTGAGTCCGGCCCGGGTCATTTGCCGACCCTTCCCCATCTCTCTCCCCACTCGATTCCTATCTGCCTCTCCTACTGTCCTATCTTCGACGAAGTCAAAAAGACAAAAAAAATCTTTAAAAGAAAATAATTGAATGGCAGGTGATATAACATATGACAGCAATGTTAAAGGGAAAGGTGTCGTATAAACATAACCCCTTTTGCCGAGAATGTAAGATCCATAAACGACCCTGCACTCAATAAACACACAGACACACACACACGCACGCACGCACGCACACACACACACACACACACACACACACACACACAAACACACACTGTACACTCACACACACACACACACACACACACACGCACACACACACACACACACACACACACACACACACACACACACACACACACACACACACACACACACACACACACACACACACACACACACTTCCACCCTCTACAACCCGACAGTGTCATTTAGTCATTTACAAGGGAACATGTTTATAGTGCATGCTTTGCCTAAATAAACTGTATTTTTAGCTGTACATAAAGGCGTAGTGCAATCATGCTTACGGGTATTTTCCTTCAGTACAAGGACCTAACATCCTAACATCCATGACTAAGGCACTAAAATGAAAGCAGGCATGTAGCAGACCAGGAAACAAAAAGAGAGGAGCTTTGAGAGAGAGAGAGAGAGAGAGAGAGAGAGAGAGAGAGAGAGAGAGAGAGAGAGAGAGAGAGAGAGAGAGAGACAGAGAGAGAGAGACAGAGAGAGAGAGACAGAGAGAGAGAGAGAGACACAGAGAGAGCGCAAGTGAGTGCTATTTGTAGTTGTGAACTGGGCATCTTTTAGTGTTTACACACTCAAATTCTCAGTAAAGTCACTTCTCCCATTACCAATGTCAAAGTTTTGTGTCTACAGCCGCCTTTGTTGTCCCTATAGAAAGAGTAGAATAGTTTATTTTAGGCTGTAGCAGTGACATTTATTTGCTGCTGACGTCGGTATAGGTCTTGTGTGGCTACTAGGCAATATCTGAATGTCTCCTGGTTGAACAGGGGTGCATGTCTCGACAGTGTCGTTGCTAACTAATTTGGTAAATCACTTGGTTGTACTGCAATTTTCCATTGGCAACTTACTAAGTTGCTAGTTGTTAATTTGTCCTGATGTAGATATCTCATAGGAGATGGTCCTTTCTTTTTTCACATTTGTTTCTGGGCTTTTTTCAGCCTGTATTGAGATAGGACAGTTAAAGATGGTGACAGGAAATGAGTGGGAGAGAGAGATGGGGGAGTGTTGAGTATTGTGTTGGAATTGGACACAGTACCAGGGCTGCACAGGGACAACGAATCAGGGCGGGCATTTTCGGCCAAGACCGGTCCGCCAGGCATTGAGGTCGACCATGACGCCTGTGACAATATTTTTTTGTCATCTATTACAAGCTATTTTGACCTTCAACAGGCAAAATAACTATTTAAAGATGTCCTCTCAACGTCATTTCATTAATATTGCTGTGTTCCCCATTGTTATTGAATGTGTTACGCGTTGGTCCTGTTTTAAAAAAAAACGTTCTGGTTGCTTTGTTTCAAGCCGTTTTCGCAAGCTAGCAAGGTGGCTTGTTGAGAAACATGAGGGTCTTCGGGGTTTGTCGTGTATATCAGTCTCTGATTGGCTCCCTCCTCCTGCTCTTCAGAGAGATCGTCTAAGGTTAGAGTCGCCACTTCACCGAGTGGTACTGAACTATAGGGGCGCCAACGGAAGTGTGCAGGCTCCATTCTGGGCTGTGCTCTTTCGACAGCAACCCCTAGGCGAACTGCATGCATGGAGCGACCAGAGTGGGCAGGCTGTATGTATGAGGCTTTGTGCTCTGTGTGTATCTGAGAGTAGCAACCAGTTGATAGCTAAGCTAAGCTAGGTTTCGGGCCACCAGACGTTGCTTGTTTTGAAAACAAGCAGAAAAAAATTGCTAGATGTTTTTAGAAAAATGGGTCGACATAAACCCATGTGGGCAATGCCTTCTTTCGATGTGACGCAACACAGAAAGGCTTTTGTGATTCGCCCGTGGCTCTGCATTGTTTATGTCAATTGGGAAACACAGGGAAACACAGGCAGGCGAGGTGACACACCACTATGAAGCTGCATGTGAGTTCAACTTGGGGTGACCGTCCGATTTTCAAAAGGAGTGAGTAAAACAGAAGTTGGCCTTTAAATCTGACTCTGACTGGTCAGTTGTAGCAGCATGAGGACGGATACCAGAGAAATTAGAATACAGGGAGAATGTTCACACTGATTGGTTCCCATTGTAGCCAGTTAGCTTTGCATGCATACTGCTTTTCCTATGGAGTGTCCACTAGTTGGCGAGCGTCGGTAAGTCCTTCATGTGGGGAAATGTATGGAATGGAAAGGGGAACCCATATGCTAAATACATTGCAACTGCGATTTCCAGTCACAATATCATCAACAAAACATTTCTGGTAAGCACTATGACTGGTGTTTAACAATAGGCTGCTGTAGTTTTACAGCAGGTTAGAAGATTTCGAACTGTACTCGCTAGCATTCCGCTAGTGTTTATGGGTTTGGCCTCATAAAAATTGAGCTTTGTGACCCAGTATATAATAATCTAGTGGTGCAAAATAATCGAAACGCTACTCAAATGAGGTCTTATTATATCTAGCTTCGAACTGAATATTAATATTTCAGGACAAAAAAATATTTAAAAAATCACAAAAATTATGATGGTAGAAAACTCCATTGACACCCATTCATTTTGCACTTAGGTAGGATTAGGGTTAGCCAGTTGTGGCTAGTAGCTCGTTCCATGAGTGAACACCCCCTGCTGATACCACTACACTGAGGGGAGGAGGACCAGACCAAAATCATCAACAGTCCACCTGGCAAATGCCCTGTATGCCTTATGGCCAGTCCAGCTATGACCCTGCTGTAACGGTACGCCACATTAGCCCACTGAGCCATTTCACCCCCAGAGAGATAATGCTTTAATATAAGGCAAGGGGTCATGTCTACCCTGCAGGGTTGAACTAACTAGGTCAGACAGAGGTTAATAAGAAGACAGACGTTTCTTAGCCGTGTTACTGACAGTGGTTTATTTTATTTATAAACAACTCAACAACCACTACATATATCAATAGCAGAAAGAAACATAGCTGATGCACATGTCACATTATGGTGAGCTTGGCAGTACCAGATAAGTATTGGATCAATTACATGTTCAAGTTGAAGGTAAAAACTCGCACATCCAAACGTCTGACCTGGGAGCAGGAACAATAAATAGCCAGATAAAAAGAGAGAAAAGTCTGCTGCAACCGGGATTTTTTTTGTTCCCATTTAT
This sequence comes from Engraulis encrasicolus, assembly GCF_034702125.1. Lineage (NCBI taxonomy): Eukaryota > Metazoa > Chordata > Actinopteri > Clupeiformes > Engraulidae > Engraulis > Engraulis encrasicolus. Next base: position 16,925,323 of record NC_085860.1, read on the forward strand.
TTACTTATTTTCCGTTCTTTAGACTTTTTCCGTGACGTTTTGGGTAGAAATCTTTCTTCAGACGTCATAAGACGGGTTTCTACCTGAAACGTCACAGAAAAAAAAAATAAGTGGGAGCAAAAAATCCTGGTTACAGCGGACTTTTGTCTCTTTTTATCCATTACCTGTTGGCATGTCATGGCCGTGGTTGGATAAGGTACGCTCGCTCAGAATTAACTCACTCAAGCTGTAGTTTGGTGTAGCTTTTGAGGGGCAGTTGAAAAGTCCCGCTCTGATACTGGGCAGGGGCGGATTAATGCACAGGCTAGGTATGACTGCAACCTAGGGGCCCCAGCAGCCAGGGGCCCCCTGTCTGTTCAAAGGGAGGGAAACAATTTTGCTGAATTGCAGATGTAGTATTGAAAAATATACATTTTATTAATAATACCCCTCTCCATAGTTGTCAGGCTTAATTTGTAGCTCATAATTATGACACTGTTTATGTAATTTTTGTTGGGATTTTTGTCCCTACAGGGGCCTATCACAACCTGTAGCCTAGGGGCCCCAGGCCATATTAATCCGGCCCTGGCACTGGCAGGTCTGCATCACACGAGATGACATTTTGTTGATGTTAGTGATGGATGACATCTGTGGAGAAATGGAGGAGGAGGAGGAGGAGTACACAGAGGACCACATGACTCAGCCTAATCATTACTTTCTCCACTCTGTAGCCTATTGTTATCTCAAATGAAATTATGAATCTTTTTTGTTCTCTCTTTCTTTCTTTCTTTCTTTCTTTCTCTTTCTTTCTTTCTTTCTTTCTTTCTTTCTTTCTTTCTTTCTTTCTTTCTTTCTTTCTTTCTTTCTTTCTTTCTTTCTTTCTTTCTTTCTTTCTTTCTTTCTTTCTTTCTCTTAACTTCACTCTCCTGCCTCTGTCTGAGATTCCCTCTGTGTGGAGTTCATTATATCTGTGCTGTAAGAATATGGATGTGTGTGTGTTTGTAAGAATATGGATGTGTGTGTGTTTGAACTGTACTGTAGCCTATGTGACAGACAGAGAAGGCGGGGAGGAGGAAGAGAAAGTTGAGAACTGCATGTGGGAGGAAAGAGCTGCTGCCACAGTGGTAAACAACTGAAGCAGAGCACATCATTTACTGGCCTGAATGAGTAATCAGACTCCTCAGCGCTTATGCACGGGGTAGGCTACACCAGTGGTTTTCAAAGTGGGGGCCGGGGACCCCTGGGGGGTCGCGAGGGGTTTGTAGGGGGTCCGTGCAATGTTGGTAGGATATAGTAAAATAAATGATTGCATAAATTGAATAACTAATGTACACCAAAATAAACCAAGAATGAGCTTAAAAATATTCCCATTAGTTAATTTCACATATCCTAGTGGGGAACTGATTCACAGGCCTAGACTATGATCGTGAAAGGGGGCGCACAGAAAAAGTAGTGTGGCACGACCTATGTAAAGGGGGCCTTGGCTGGAATCTACCGGTGTATGGGGGGCCTTGGCATGGTAAAGTTTGGGAACCCCTGGGCTACACTACAGTATACGTGTTCTCAGAGCCGTCTCGTCAGAGCACTTATGCGAGGAGAAAGGGAGCCACAGTGAAGGAGGCGGCCAAGAGGCAAAAGCAAGAAGTGTTGGTACTTAGCACGACTTTGCGGGCTGCAGGCAATACAATAGGCCTACGCTGTAGCATTTACTTTTGCTTTTACTGGCTACTGTTGTGCGGGCATTTCTTGCCATGTAAATGTAACGATTCTGACTAAGGGACAGAGGAAATCAAGAGGAGCACTATAATCAGAGAACAAAGAGGTTTAAAAAACCTCGTAAAATCAAGTAATAATATTGCGTGGTACTAAATACTTCGCCTCAAACAGTGGTGCACCGATTATGGATCAATTATAGAGACAAGTCAGTGAAATAATTATAGATACAGCCGTGGCCTAGTGGTTAGAGAGTTGGTCTTTCAATCTAGGGGTTGCCGGTTCGAATCCCCCCTGACCTCTCCCTACATCTCCATCCACAGCTGAAGTGCCCTTGAGCAAGGCACCTAACCCCACATTGCTCCAGGGACTGTAACTAGTACCCTGAAAAATAATAGCTGTAAGTCGCTTTGAATAAATAGTAAAAAATAGTAAAAGTAAAAAAAAAAAAAAAAGATTCAAAGTAAAAGTGTGGTGTGTTATCAATGAGAAGTGAGAAAGCAAGATAGTTATTTTTTTCCGACCATCTTGCCCTGTGTTACCGGTTTGCAGAATAAATCTCCCTTGGCAACAAATTAGAGGAATGAGATGTCACTCAGCTTACAGAGTCCAGTGAGCAGTTCGCTGGGGTTAACTATGCAAATAATAGCCTGTGTGTGTGTGTGTGTGTGTGTGTGTGTGTGTGTGTGTGTGTGTGTGTGTGTGTGTGTCTGTCTGTCTGTCTGTGTGTCTGTCTGTGTGTCTGTGTGTCTGTGTGTCTAGTTTGTGTGCGTGTGTGTGTGCGCGCACGCGCATGTGTTCATGTCCACTTGGAGTGAGTGTACGTGGGTCCATATTATAGCTCTGTGTCTGTGTGTGTGCGTGTGTGCATGCGTGTGTGTGTGTGTGTGTATCTGCATGTTTCTCTGTGTGTGCAGGCCGCATCCGTGTCCACATTTATCTGACGGTAGTGTCACTGCTTGGTCAGGTCAGGGGGTGAGAGGTGTGATGAGACATCTGGGTGTGATGGGAGGCTGGGAACGGGGGGTTGGAGCTGAGGCTGAGGCTGAGGCTGCACAGTAAAAATGGGGTGTGTGGACAAGGCCGATTTAAGATGACCTGGGGCCCCAAGGCTACAGGTTGATATGGGCCACCCAGCAACAGCAAATTTTGTCACAAATTCTGAAACTCTTCACTTTTGGCCAATCATTGACCCCCTGGCAGGTGGGGGCCCCCAGACTGAAGCCAGCCTGTGCATTAATTTCATCCCTGTATGTATTAGTTGCATTTGGCGAAAAATTCTCACATTGAGACTCGGAAATTTGAGTTGTTTATTAACTTAACTAGGGATGCAAATTATCGATTAATTCATTAATCATTAGTTGATAGCCTTATCGATCGACTTACGATTAATTGATAAGCAGTGTTTTCCCCCCGAAATCTCAATGTTTTCTCGAAAAAAAAAACTACTAAATCTAAACATTTTAATTAAAAATAGAGATAAAATACCACTTTTAAATTAATTCTATTTCAATTCTTTAATCCAAAGATGATTGAAATATTCCCACTATTTACACCCTTCTTCACACACACTCTTCACATGCCCATTTCACCTGGGTTTCTTGTCAGTTGAATTGTCGATTAATTGCGATTCATGTTTTTTAATCGATTAACGCATTGATCGATTAAAATCCATTAATCGTTTGCATCCCTAAACTTAACAGACTAAACAACTTGGTGCGGCTCATGAACAGAAAATCAGCATGTGCAAACGTCACCGGCTCTCTTAAAGAGACTGCAACTATTATGTGATGCAACTAACCAACAACATATCTGAAACAACAACATAACACATAACCGAACACGCATAAAGGGAAATATGTCATGAGTTTTAAAAGCGTGTCAATATAGTAACTCTCCAAGAGTTGAAGCTGACTCCATTTAAGATAAGAATTTGGTGCCACTCAGAAATAGCGGAAGTTTTACTCCATGGTCAGTGTAACGTTGTCAGAGTAGATTCTACTCAGTATTGTGTGAATGTCAACACTGGAATGTGAAGAAATCATCTCGCTGTAAAGTTGCAATTACAGTGTCCATCTGCAGAATGTTACACTAACATTTGATTCCCCTGTTGGAGTGAATATGACTCTCCATACTGTTGTAAATACTC